>NC_081413.1:275378523-275433523 GCF_030272615.1 Cryptomeria japonica
AATCTTAAATCATAAAGGGGAACACATGTAGGAGTGGAGTGTCATCACATGCCATCCTCAAAACATAATAACATAAGGCACTAGCCTGATGAACATGTGGAGCCATCTCAACCTATAAGAGACTAAGGGAGATTAGCTTACCATCTTCATGGCCTTCTCATGCTTATCCTAAAACATCCTCCCTAGGACTAAGTCATGAGACTCAAATCAATTTATCGTCTTATTAATTAATCTAGCTACCCAACCCATCAATTATTAGGTTATCACTTATTTATAAATCATGGTAAAACTCCAATGTGCCCTGGTGGTCTAGGCTCATTCTTCCTTACAAGGAACCTCATGCAAGCCTATCTATCATGACCCCAGTCATCACAAGGAAGCCCACTCCCCCTAACATGACCCAACAATAAGTCACAAGAGGCTCTAACCAAAGTAAACATATGAAAATAGCACTCAATGCAGCCAATAACTTCCACACATACTCTCACAACATATGCAAGGCTACAACAACCTCAATATAGCAAAATGAGCCTCTTGGCCAGCAATAACAAAGGCATATCAAGCCATCAAAATCTGCCATGAAATAAAAGATAACATCACAGCAAGGCCTACTCACTTGCTGGTCCAAAACAATATTTAAATCATCTTAAATAACCATGGCTTATCAACATGGAAGAGGATCCATAACATCAACAATGGCATAGAGAAATAAATATACTTAAACCATCAAAATATATCAAAATTGATCAAACCCAAAACTGGAAAATATTAGCAGACCTCTAATAAACCTCTGGTACAAAAATCAACTCGGGATAATACCTCAAAAATGACCAAAACTGAGAAAACATAGAACATGAACAGTTTAGCGCTTTTATCCCATAGAACAGTACTTTTGTCTAATAGAACAACGCTTTCATCCTGTAGGACAGCGCAAACATTTCCAGAATCATGCATACATATCCTAAGACAACACATGCATTCCTAGATTCGTGCTTACGCCTTTTGAGACAGCACTTATGTTGTGCGAACAACGCTTTCACACATTTAAACAACACATTTACATATTTCACATGGAAAACTCAGAAAACTTACGGTAGAAAAATAAATTCAAACTTAAACAAAGGGGCCCAAAAAACACATGAATAGAGATGCCTAGAAACAAGGAATATATAGGTATAAACAAGGTAAATAAATTCAAACTATAAATCAAGATTCAACCAAAATTTCTTCACGGCAATAGGCATACATAACCACTTCAAACTCACAGAAAAAACAATGAAACCAAATCCAAACACTCTCAGACTGAAAGACTCACAAAGGGGAAAATTATCCATACAAACTCCCATACAAAACAAGAGATTCAACAACCCAAGCTCATACAGAAATCTGACAAGGCTGTGATATGGAATTCCTGGACAACCGGAAAATTATTCCCAACAACTATATAAAATCCCAAATAAGATAATGTTTCCTCCCCAAATATTAATCTCCAAAGAATATTAAAACTATAGAATATCATAATATTTCAATCCAAGCCCAATACACTTGCAGACACAATGCATACACAGAGAAACCATTAAAATCAAAATGCAAAAGTAAAAGAACTCCAACCTGTGACTTGAAGTAATGGAAGGAAGCTAAAGAAGAGCTCCCACAAAGCCAAACCAAAATCCAACCAAGCTTTAGCCAAAACCAATAGTAAAAAAATCCAAAACCAGAGAAGAAATCTTGCTGGAAAAATTTCCAAAGAATAGCCAACCCGAAAACTATAACAAGAATGAAAATAAAAAGCAACAATAACCAAAAACCCTAACCTCAATCTTGGCCAACAAAATATTCTATTTTAGAATATATTTTACCAACCCACCATATATTATAATTTATTCTCCCATTTTGAACTTAACCAATGAGAGTAAAGGGTAGGTATAGTAAATATAAAATATATTTATCCAGCTAAGTGGGAATGTTTTACTATTATTTTAATTTAATGTGTTCATACGCCCCACTTAAGAAATAAAAGTCAAACTATTAAATAAACATAAGCTATAAATAAATAATCCAAATGGGGATTAAAATTAAATAAACCAAAAGCTAATAAAATAAAATAAAGAACCAAATAAATATAAGATATCAAATAAATATTAAATCATAGAAAATCAAATAAATAATTAAACAATCAAATACCATTAAAGATTAAATCGCAAATATAAAATAAATATTAAACAAAAATAAAGCTTACCAAATATTAAATAATCATAAAATCAATAAACGTTAATTATCAAATAAATATAAATTCCAAATAATTAAATATTCAAAACTAATAAATTAAATACATTAAAATAAACATTACTAAATATAAAACCACACATCAAGAGCCACATAATTACTCTAACATAATCAAGTAAATCAACCGACATAAACCGAACCCATAATACCAAGAAGACCAAACTTACTAACTGACATGGCGAATTATGCCAAGACGTTGACGACTCACGATAGACAACTTAGACCTAGAGTATGTGAAGGGAACTCGTGCCATCTCCAAACCACATAAGCCATTGGAACTAAAGACATACTCAGACCTGTGAAGCCAGGTGGAGTTGATGTCTGGTACCTACAAAGTCCTGCAACCACAAAACGATGATACCACATATACATATATAGAACAAGCAAGTGATAGAGAATCACGACGACACATCCCGCTCACAATGAGTGATGTGGAATCATCTCTATCACGAAGACAATCAAACAATAGTCAAACACATCTCATCAAATGTAATCATGAAGTAGGGCTAGCGTAATCATAATCATCATCAAAACCATGATAAATCTAATCTATCGATAATCCATCACATAGTGAGCATATAAAATCCATCAAGTACATATATCATCAAATCACATGATCAATCATGATAGTACCAACATCCATATAGATAATCAAAATAACATATGTCCAATAGTGTCTAACATCAATAATAAGTAACTGAAGCACATGAGTAAACATCATCCAAATTATCAAATATAGTCTAGATAAGTCTATCAAGCATAATATAAAAGTCAACTCTAGTCAAAATAGGTCAAATCAAGGGTGGACACTACATGTTGAGGAAGGAGAAGGAACTCTTCAACCACTCACGATCCAAATCCTCTAGTCTCCAATGGTGGTTGGCAATTCCAATATCTGATCATGTGGAACCCATAGGTTCCAATCCCATCATGCTCGTGGAGATAGTCACACGGTCCAAACTGTCAGACACTCAAGCAAGGAAGGCAAATAGGCTTTACACATGAGAAAACATGGAGTAACACTCAACATGATCATACAATAAACCAAGTACATAATGCTACATCAATAAATGATAAGAAGGAGAGGCATAACCTCCATGCAATCCAAATGCATTACAAGTATGAAAACACTCAACAAGGGGAATCCATATTTAAACATCAAATATGACCAATTTTCATAAACCAATTATCTAGTGGTAATAAGACCAATAAGGCCACCAATGAGGATACCTCAAGAATCCAATTGGATAAATAAATCACTTTTGAGTTGAAAATATAAAAAATAATAAAAATCAAATTGGATAAATAAATCCAATTACTCCCAAAATACCCCCAAAAGTAAATTCATTCAATCCACATTAAATCAAATACATATAAGCCACATTTAACAATTAAATATTAAATTGCCACTATAATATTAAATATCATTAATATATGCACTATAATATCAACAATTCACATATGACCAACTATGCACGAACAATCTTTATTGGTCATTGACAAATATGCACTAGGGTAACTAGACATTACCAAACTAATAATCGAAGGAATAAATAAATAAAATTAAGGAAAATAATCCAAATTAAGAATGATGGCTATGGTTGAGTAACATTATTGACTAGTGTGTTATCTGTTATAACCACCATCAGGGATATGAGCACGCTCAGACCTATGGAGCTAGGTGGAGCCGATGTTCTATACCTACACCAACCAAGACATGCAAACACATGTGCATATGTATACATATAACATAATATAATTGAAAGAATCATCAACATTCCCCGATCAGGGTGACATAATAACATGGTTAGTAACATGACATCTCATCAAATCCACGTAGCATCGTGAAACAAATATATGGCTTTAAGCATTTAAAGTCTTAAAAGAAATACAATAACATAAAATATGATTTATTACTTTTAAATCAACCAACCAAATTAGCATCACTTGTCACATTGCAATTATTAATCGAATAAGCATTAACATTAAGACATCATAAATAGGGTAACAACCCCCAATGAATCCATTATCCAGATCAGATAAGTAGTAACCAATAACATCATGGTCTTCACAACCAGGTACAAGAAGAAAGCACTCATCCCAATATAGAAGCAAAATCATGATCATCATGAAGCAATCTATCAAATCTCTGGTCCAACATGAATACAAAACATATATCCAATCATTACATAATATGGGCACTCAAGGCCTCACATTAAAATCAAATGCATCATCCAAAATAATATCATAAAACCTCATAAAGGTTTACACCCATAAGCAAATGGAAAAATCATCAACTCATATCCAAATTCACATCAAGGGGAAGAAATAGAGAAGAGCAACTGGAATGGCATTACATCTTCCCCCTAGGGTTAGGCTTACTCTTGGAAGCCTACAATCAAAACAAGGCACCTTTAGTGAAAAATCTATCAATCACATCAAGCAAGCAAAAATCGACCCTTTGACTCATCGACTAGTCTAGGCACATCACACAACTCTCTTACCATCACCAAAGCAAATGAGAACTGGACCTACTATGTAGTCCACAAGAGCATAGCAACTCACTAACTTTAGCAAACAAGCTGCCACACAGTGCTAGGAACTCCATCGAGCCACCTTCTCAAACAAAAACCACATTAAATCAACCAACTCTACCTCCTATTGAGGCAACGAAACACGAAATCGTGCCCTCAATGATCTCTCCTTAGACCAAGGCACCAAACTCAAAGGGGTTACTTCCAAAATAAGGGAAGGAAATGTCATCCTACAAGGTAGAAAAACACCATCATGCTCATTAAGAGCTCACTTAAATCTAGAAGGAATATCACTTATTCCACCATAATCCCGTAAAAGTCGGGATTCCTTACCACATTAGCTTCTCAGCAAAATTAAGTCTGAAATAAGGGAACTCAAAGGCACTAACATGAAGAAAATTACCTCTCACAACAAGAGTACCCACAAATCAAAGTCTTAACAATCCCTAAGAACTGTGAGAAAGTCCACATGATTGCCACTAACCACCAGGCATAGAAGCAAGGCAAGATTTCTCTATTGCCAAGCACTCAACTATAACTGAGACGGGGTTATTCGATCAAATCTTGGCCATGATTTCACAACCAATGAGGTTATACCGAACCTCTCACTAGTGTCAACACCCCATGCTCACAATTCCAACTAAGCTCAAGATGGCCAAATCCACTTATTAGGACCACATCCTCTTCCAACCTTAGGATAGGAATCACAAAACCACTAACGAGAACTCCTCTAGCTTATGCCAACCTCCAACATGAAGTCTATAAAAAGGCATATATACACACACACACACACACACACAAAAGGAGAAACAGACATCATAGGTGGGTTAAACCACACCAAGCCATCCACTAACAACATGATCCAAACAAAGAGAATACACATGATTCTATCACTAATAGCACAAGCTTATGCAAGAATAGAATTTAAACACAAAGAGATAATCCTACTACTTTTAATTCATAATCCCATCACATGGCAAGAATTGCCATAAGCTAATGCACCATCAAACACACATCTAATTAGAATCTAACAAGACATTCATCCTTAATCATTATCATCTAAGGCATGCATTTAACATTTAATGAAGATAGAATTTGCAAATCGTCATGATCTTTACTAATGCAATATTATAAAAAATCACATTTGCCCAATCACGCATTTCTAACCATTTTCATATACCCAAAGAATTTCATTCGCATTCGATTATAAAAATATCTATTAATTCATTTATTGAACTACAATTCTAACTAATCAACAATCACATGTGGCACATCCTCTGCGATGTCCTCCCCGGTACATACTATCAGAGGTTCACAGTGAACATGACAAAAAACAACACTTACACACAAACAGGTCTAGCAACGTCAAACATTTAGAATAGTCAGCATGAGATTTGAAAGAGAAAACCCAAGTAGAGGAAATCATCAATTCATCATTAAATTAAAGAAGAATACACAATTTCAACAATAAATTGTGTGACAAGTGTCATGAAATAGATAGATAGAAGATTTTGGTGACTGATTCCAGGAATAAGAAAGTTCAAAAATTCAATGCTAGTCCATGCAACACAGGGGACAACTCACCAAAACCATGATAAGTCATCAATCACAAACAAAATTCACATAGATGAGTGACCAATCCCAACCACTTATGAGGGAGTAACCACTACACAACACCTGAGGACACAATATCTAGGATGAGTTAGAGAACGTACACCAGACACAAAAGACAATTGAGTCATTTTTATGCTTTATTTTAAAGAATATTTTGTGCAACATTATACAATGTAGTTATGATTTCTACTCATTTTTTGTCATTTACTATTTCAATATAATGCAATTCCTTCCTTAAACATGAAGATTTATGCAATAATTTCTTTATGCAAGAAAACATATGAAGGGAAAAATAATGCCATGATCACAGAAAACTACATTAATGCATGGCACAACTTCACTCATCGAGTTACATACACATGGAAGTTACAACCACAGGGATCTGTTACATATTTAAGAATACAAGATCACACCAAAGTATGTTATGGTTACAACACAAGGGTATTTTACTCACATACACTAGGAGGATCATAATAAACATATGATCATCATCACGAGACCTGATGAGGATACACACGATCACATAACACGAGTATTTTTGCACCTTACATATACAAGGGTGACTAATAATTTCTCACATGAGGATTTCCCTCATTAGGGTATGCATATACTCACAACACAATTCACTATAACACAAGGGTGCACTAAGATTCACATACTCACAAATACAAATCAACAAGAGCACCTTGCTCGAATAAGACTAAGCATCATAAATCACTTTACACTAACAAAATGGGTTGCTCACATAAGCAATTAAGGTCCTCACAAGGGTAGGTTCAATAATAACAATTGCCCTTTTAACACCCTATGGTGCATGTATACAAGGGGGAATCAACATAATTTGATACCAGAGTCACGATGCAAGATATGCATAATACAGATGAATCAATGATCTTTGCAATGTCATAAGCCTACAAAGCCACATAATGCTCATACAAATGTTACAAATAATGCAAATTGGGGAGATAGGTCCTTAACCCAATTGATCTACCATGATGGTCTATAGATTTTCCACTCATGATCATTTGTTCCATTTATGAAATAATGCATTATCACCAATATCAATATGCAATTCACTTCGATGCAACAACAACAATATCAACATGTCTCTTTCATTAATAATTTCATTTTCCTATTTGTGTACACAATAATGCATCCTTACAACCATGAGGAACAATATATGCAATGCAAGTACAATGGTTTCTAACATATAAGAGCATGAATCACTTCAACCTCTATTACATCCCAAAGCATATTATACAATGAGGAGAACAATGCTCGATCATAAGCATCTCAGTAAAAGTCGGTCTAGAAACAATCATACCATCCCATTAGGATTACAAAAGAAACAAGGCTACTCAAGAGACTCCAACATCCATGAAAGAAAAGATCAGTCATCAAGGAGACCATCACACAAGAGGAAAATATTTGGTACAAAAGAGGGTCAAATCAATCCCCAAGAAGCATACACTCATCATATATCATGCTGAGCCAAATGAGGCAACACAACCATTGTCACCAAAAGAATCCACACACACAAACCGCTCAAAGGTCAAAAAAGAGCTCACTCACCCAAAGTCACACACCAAACAACCAAACCTTAGCCCACTAAAGAGGATCTGTCATGGGGGTATCCATCTATCCTTGATAAGTGCAAATGATCTAGGAGGTACTCTTCCTCCTCTGCATGCTACTAGAGTTGGTTCACTCACCAACATGCCACTCAAGGCACCCAAGAAAAAATCTAACAACTAACTCATAAAGCAATGTCTGCACAATTATGTGCTAACAATATCATCTTCATGGGCAACAACATAATCAGAGATCCTAGTGTGGCAACATGGGCTCTAATACCAAATGTGTCACCCTGCCAAGAAACTTTAGAGGATAAGAGAAAAAATCACAAGGTATGCATGCAAAATATTATTTTTTTTGAAGTAATAAGATAATATCATGCATAATAGTAAAAGTGTAACACTTACCTCAAGGTAAGATCAAACTATCAATAACTCTCAAAGACCAACAGTGAACAAGCAAAAAACTAAACACTCAAAACCATCTCCAAACTAAACGGGCAAGAACGAGCTCCCAAGGTAAAACCTAGTAGAAATATTGGACACTAGCACACTAGAAGGACACTAACATAGCACACTGATGTCCTATTCCTGCATAGGTGTACCTGGGCCACATTGGCATCTCATACCCGCGTTGGTGTCCTTCAAACTGGTGAACTTATGCTAACATCCTAGAGACGCGCATTTATCCAAAACTAGTGAGTTTCCTAGGTGGATTGTTCAAATCCTCAAACACACTAAACCCCTTGGTGAAGTCATAATGACTATATGATTCTCGAGTTCAAATAATTGGGAAAAACGATGAGAAAAAGTATCAAGTCTTGAGAAACCGTGTCACTAGATAACTCCTACAAGACAAGGTAGAATCTAGGTGAACTCACTTCACCGCCACTCAACCCAATTCACCCTCAACCAGCTCAAGGGACACCTAGGTCTCCAATACAACTAGATTCCACAAATTGACCATGAAGAAACACACATTGAGTGGTTCTTGTTGAGGCCGGATTGGCTCCTAGAGCTCATTCCAACAAAAGCTTGGTCAACATCACATGACCATTATGGGAGGACTGATTAAATGTCCAATACAATAAGAATCACACCTACATTCATTTTAAGCACCAAAAAAAGTGTTTCTATGATAACATTATATATAGCATCAAATGAAAAGCATACAAGATCATGCTTTGTGGTCGGTCCCAACACCGGTCCACTAAAGATCCATCCATCCAAATTAACTTTAATTATAATAACATACATCTCCACTTGGAGTATTCCATATAAAAACCATGAATGAATACCATGTTCAATAACTATTACATAGATACAACTACAAGAATTGAAGAAGGAGAAGACCAAGAGTTGAGGAAGGAGAAGGAACTCTTCAACCGCTCATGATTCAAGTCCTCTGGTCCCCAATAGTGTTTGGAAACGCCACCCAACCATGTGGAACCCATAAGTTCCAATCCCACTGTGCTCATGGAGATAGTCGCATAGCCCAAACAATCAAACACTCAAGCAAGGGAGGCAAATAGGCTTACACAAGAGCAAACATGGAGTAACACTCAACATGATCATACAATAAAACAAGTACATAATTCTGCAACAATAAATGATAAAAAGGAGAGGTATAACCAACATGCAAACCAAATGCATTACAAGTATGAAAACACTTAACAAGGGGAATCCACACCTAAACATCAAATATGACCAATTCTCATAAACTAATTATCCAATGGTAATAAGACCAAAAAGGCCACCAATGAGGATACCTCAAGAATCCATCAATGAGCACAATAACATGGAAGGCAAATCCTCTTCAAGGTGCTACTCAATTTGTATGGGGTTGGATATTAGAGAACAATAAATAAGAGTGTCATAGCATAGCTCAAAGAGATGGCTCATGCGGAATCGGATCCTCTCATATGGACAAGGAACACAAACATGCCCTCCAGCAACATCCCACAAATAGAAGGCCTTCCCAATGCACCCATAGCCATCACAAGAACTCATGATAGGCATGGGGTATCCATTATCTTTTTTAGTGTATTTACCCCATTGTTTATTAATATTTTCACTTATTACTCAACTCTCAATGGGTTATCCTAGCGACCACTTTGGGCCCCAACCCCCATTGAGAGCCGCTCTTTTTATTGATTATAACTAACCACACCTAAGCTGATCTCATTTCATAATGAGGAACAATGCAAGCAAATTCCAAAATCCAACTCATATAAACAATGCATTTCAAACACATGTACTCAATTATCTCAATTGGCCCTAATGCCAAGAGAACAGATCTGATTCGATCCACAAATGAAATTTGCATATATAATAACATTTTTCCTCATAATAATTTTAAATTTAAAATATCAAATTCTCATTTTTCAAAAAATCTAAAAAGACCAATAACCAGGTTTTAGAGTCCATGCACCATTGATGGACCTCCAAAACTTCAAAAAATCAAACTTTCTAGATCAAAATTTACTTAAAACCCATTGGTTGATGGGTAAATAACATCACACTTTTGAAATAAAATTCACTCTCTGGGCATACATAAAAATTTGGGCAGCATTTCTTTTCATTAGCTTAATTGCCCCTTAATGATTTTCAAATTCCTAGCATAGAATTAAGGACGGAGTCGTCTCTCAACCATTACGGCTCTTACAAAGCCTTCAATGCCTTCTCCCTTCCATCAAGAAAACCACCATGGGCTTTGACTATCCTAAACCCCATTTTAACCATTGCACATCCCTCCAGCCATTGGTTAAAATCTGTATCCATTAACTCAACCGTCCATGGTAACCCTCAAGTCCCCCCAAGCCTTAAAGCATTTGACCATTTAACCCCCCTTTATCTCTTGCACATTCCTCTAACCTTGGGTTAAGCTCAAACTCATCAAGTCATCCAATAATGGCTTTTTTCATGTCTTCTCAAGCCTTTAAGGCTTTGTCCATTCCCTCTCAAGTATTCCCTTGTTAACAATTGTCAACATGTGATTTCTTGAGGAAGTGCACATGGATTGATAATCATGGAATCCTCAAGCAATCCTAGCCCTTCTTAAGCTAAATCAATATCAACCCTTCATTGCCTCATTTTCCCTATAAATAGATCCCCTTCCTTCATTATTGAGGACACACAGACGGAAGACATAATAGTTATCAATATGCATTGTTATTTTATTTAGGATTTGAATGTTTTTGCAGGAAGGATTGGTATCGTGCCTTAGCTCTTCCACTGGTTGGAATTGCTATTGGACATCCAATACTTCATTTTATATCTTCATTCAAGACCTCATTATTATCAACCATCACCCAATCTTTATTCACCGTCCTTGTGTGGGTGCTCAATCTAAGAGCAACATTCATAGCAGCAGGATCTTGGAGAGGGGGAGGACAAGGAAGAGCAAAAGCCATTGGAAGCACATGGGGAAGTATTATGTTCGTTTAGTTGTTTAGTTTCCTCATTTGTTTATTTGCCAATATTTCTTGATATGTTTTGAAATGGTTTGAGTTTGTTTTTCTTATGGTTGGGCATGTTATTTAAATGAATTCACGATTGATTTTCTACTAATCTCCATTTTAATAGCATCATTTTGTGAACCCAACATGAATCGGTACACTCGGTCTGTGGCACACAATATAGAGTATTTTATTTCGGTGAACGAGTAGAGAATTAGTTTTTGTTCTAATGGGTTCAACGGGAAATGTGGTTACGATACATTCTTTTTGTTGTAGAATATACTTTTTATGAAGCATGAAGCTCTTCTAATCTTACGTTATCATTTAAGGTTGCTTTTTTATTTGCTCAAATTTCAACTTCTTCTATAGTCTTTCCTTATCATCCAATTTGTAAATAGCCTTGCATGACTCTTGAAGTGAGGTTGGGTTCGACAAGAGAATTAATAGACAAGCATTTTTGTTGATTTAAGTGTGTAATGCAAGTAGACATGAATTCATTTTCTTGACTAACTAAACATGTCAATGTACAAGACGGCCATTGATTCAAATGATATGATTGTTGAGAAGATGGGAAAATAGATGGGTTCAAAGAAAAATGTACATTTGTTTACACATTGAAAGCATCTTTATTATTTGGTGGCTTTCCAGTTGCAATCTTCATCCTTTGTAATTTTTACTTCAATGCTTCATTTAAAAGCATCACAAAGTTGTGCTTGCTAATCCATAGCCAGTAGTCTCAGCTTAAGTTTGTTGTTCTCAATAGTTAAATTAGTTATATCTGTCTTAATTTTATTCTCTTGTTGTTGTTTCGGACTTACATTATTTTAGAAAGTTATTTTTGGAATCCATTGTGCTTTATTTAGTCTTTCCCACGCTACTGTCGTGCACAACATTTAAACAAGAGTTGAATCAACACCTAAAATGCATTTAAAGCAAATTGAAGAGAGGGATATCAAAAAAAGAAGAAGAAATAAAGTGATATTTAGAACGAAGCTTTCTCAACAGACCGAAAGGGGATCGCAGCCAAGGGAAGTTTACAGAATCTATGAAAGAAGGTTTGGGCGCCACTACCCATACTGTGTAAGGAATGAGAAGGCTTAAAGGTGAAGTTGAATCTAGTCTGGAACAAATTCATCAGTGTGTTGAGAAAGGATTTCAGGGCTATATTGAAGGTGAAACCACTATAAGAGATTTTTTTAAACTCCAGTAATTTTTGAGAATTTAGTTCAAGTATTGGAGAAAGGTCTGTTATTTCATTACCCTATTACCGTGTTATTGGTTGTGAACCATAAGGTTGCATCCGTAATTTCGGACATTATAAAACAATGATGATTCATTGCTTCAATAGGTATTTTATAGTCTTTTTTTGTGAAACTGAACCTTGCCCTATTTATTTACTGAAGATCGCAAGGATTAGGTGGTCCTCAATTTGAATGAATGGAGCCAAGGCAAAGTTGTTGCCGTTGGTTTGGTTTATAAGGATGTCGAAGTTGTGTTATGTGCTCTCAAGAATAAGCTTGTCATATCATTAGGAATAATTGTGGGTTATACTACTCAGATTTTCGTCCATGATCCCCTTCATTACAGTTGTGGCTTGGATAAGGGGACAGTAATTCAATCTACATGAAGGGAATTGTTTTGTTGTTGTGCTACTTCATTATTACTACTTGCTTCTTTCTTCTCCAAACACCCCTCACCAACGGAGGTGTTCATCATGGTGAAACAAAGCATTGTGAGAGCAGAAATCCCTCGGCCTTTGTAGGATGCTCTAATTTTCATATGGATAGAGACGACAATTCAGGAACATGATCGATTAAGTGGAAAACATTTTCAATATTATCATCAATGTGTTTAACATTTGGGAAAGTAATTATAATTTTTTTGCCTCTTTCTTTGCATTCCAACATATGAGACGCTGTAAGTTTTGACATATCTTGCCTCTTTAAGTATTTTTTCTAATTTTCTTTGGTTTTTGTTAATCATCATCTAACATGGGTGTGGCTTGTAGCATTTCAAACGCAAATTTCTAAAAAAGTTTTCTTGCAAGTTACCAAGGCATTAGTTGGAGAACAACTAATCATTTTTATGTTTCATTTTGCAACAATAACACATATTTTGCAATGATGGCTTAAAACAAATCCTCATTCATATTTAACAAAATCCCACAAATTCACATTTTCTCTCTTGGTTTAAAAAGAACCCCATGTTTGTTGGAGCAACATTTCCATGATACTATTCACATTTGTGATGGACTAAAAAGAACAAGTGTATATTGTGATTTGTGCATTTGCACGTTCTATTAGCATAAAAACCAATTTCAATTTTATAAAAAAGGCCTGCCAAGGAACACATCACCCTTGGGACAACCTTAAGAAGTAAATCCTTCGAGCCATTATAGAAATCAGGTGAGAGATAAAGTTGTAACCTTAGGTGTATTTATTCCTACAGTGTAACTTGTCGAAAGGACGTATGGGCCCCACCGTGAGTTACTAGGATCTTAAGTGAGTCACTGCAGAATGAACTTACATCTAAATTCATTGAACATTACTAGAACCTTTTTAATCTAGAGGCCAACCTATTCTATTGATCGAATTTTGTGATAGTTTTAGTGCAAGTGCATAGTCGTTTTGCCCCTAAGATACTCACCATATGTGTTTCCTTGAGATGAGATAGAAATTTCTGGGTTGTACAAGTTGTTTTCAACTTTTTGAAAGAGGGTGATTGGATCATCCTTCTAGTCCTAGAGGCCCCTATCTATCTTCTCTTGCAAAGATGAAAATACAGCACACTCCTTAAGGTGTTGCGTATTGGATTCAAAGAAGCATCGAGTGTGGGCTGAAATTACTACAATTGGCCATCCTTATGGGGTAAAAAGTGACTGATTTGTCTTCGTTTGTTTAGACCAATGGAAATTTAAGCTGAATTTTGCCTCAGAAAATATACATTTAATTGAGGTCATGTCAAAGTTACTCTACCAAGAAAACATGTGTTCATGAGATTGATGTGTCTTCTTGTCAAAACAAATCAAAACATTCGAAACACGTACATATCATCAACTAAGCAAAACAAATCCCCAACCAAGAACAATCTTGCACAAACATCAATGCTTATGGTTTGGAAGTCTCTCAAATACATCAAGAAATCCATCTACCGTTAATTTAAGAAGTAGAAGCCTAGTGAAAAGAAAGTCCAGAAAAGAAGAAGATTTATGTACAAAAATTGTACGCTTTTGTTAAAACATTGAACATTCATTTATCATTATCAAGACTTCCAAAATAGTTTTACTATAGACTTTGAGTTAGAACCTTTCAGATCACAAGCCTATTTTCAAAGAAGAGTCTTATTGTAATGACATAATAGAAGCCAATACATTCCACAACTAGAAATCTCCTACTAGAAACTCCAAAGTTTGTTCTTACTGTGAAAATCTATCACCAAACCATAATTCATTCAAATTTCAACATTAACAAGTTTTGTCCTTAGTCTTTCCAGATCTTGCACATCTTACCAACAAATCAAATTATTAGTATATCTCTAACAACTAGGATTAATCATCCTAAGAGGTCATACTAGTCATTTATGGTAGGTAAACCTAACTCATGAGTGCATCCTCTCATAGTTAGATAGCTTGTGGACGGTAATCACAACACTCACTATACCTTACCCTAACTGTTGAACACCAAACTAAAGATCCAAAGAATAATTTGTTGATGAACCTTTGGTATTGTTGATAATTCATCCCATTTTTTCCAAACATTGAAGCTATAGAAGGAGATAGACAATCACACTCCCACTCTTTGGTACACCAAATTTTCACATGGTTGAGACTAGATCCATGAGGCGTAAGAAAGAAAAATCACAACATGAATTAGATGATGATGAAAACGTCAATCCTTTTCATCATAAAGAATTCATATGAGGAAAAGATTCACAAACTCCTGCACAAGAGGAAATAGAAGCAACGAGTGATCCTATGTTCAAAAATCTCTTTGACATAATACTCAAAGGGAATGAAAATGCTCACTTTCTCAAACTCACACAAGAAGGTGCAAAACTCCCCCCTTACCATGATGTTTCCCAAGTAGTAGAAACAATAGATTAGGCGAAAACTAGTAATCATTTAAACAGAGATCAAAACAATCATAGGCAACAAAATACCAATAACTATGGAAACAATCATTACCAACATGACAACCATGGTTATATGCCACCCCCCAATATAGAAATGAATGTCTCACTTCAATAGATAAATGATATCTCACAATAGATTACAAATTTAGGGAGGTCACAAAAAAGGTATTCTCTATAGGACATATGTCCTTATCTATTTGACAAGAGCATAATCATGCCACCTTTTTCGAGGAACTTTGAGGCTCCCAAGTTTGACAAATACAAAGAAAAGGGTGATCCTAGAGATAATCTTTGTGAATTTTACACAACCTACTTAGAGGTTGCTAATGATGAAACATGCTTAATGAGTCTCTTTCCTCAAAGTCTAGGAGGATCAGCTATGTAGTGGGTTTCACGGTTGCCAGGTCAAATCGGGACATTTGATGACTTAGTTCAAAAATTTGTTGCTCATCATGCGTACAACATAGAACACAAGGTCTTAATGACAAATTTATGCAACACTAAACAAAAAAATGGAGAATTTTTCTTAGCTTTCTTGCAAAGGTGGAGACACCTTGCGAACAAATGTTCCTTCCCCATTCTCGAGGAACAATTAGTACAAATCTTCATTTGAAACTTAAATGAAGAGATGGAATTCCACTTGCAAATAAAATCTTTAGACTGTTTTGAGGAGGTGATAGCCCAAGGACTCAAAATTGAGAAAGATCACATGAAAAAGTATTTGGTGAAAATTTTCAAAGACAACAAAGACGGTCCTCACCTGACTTACAACAGTGATAAACCAAAGTTTTAGTCTAAAAACAAGAACATTGTCAACAATGACATTGTTGATGCTAGAACCGTGAAAATCACACAACTTGTTGTGAAAGAATCAGGACCAAACACCAACAATAAAATCAACCCCACAAACAACTAAGTGAGCAACACTCAACAAGATGTGCCTAATAATAGGTACACTACATACAAACCAAATTGGACTTACACACCTTTTGGCGAACCCATTGAAACGGTGTCAAGGAATCTTGTCTCATCCAATCTAATCATGCTTCCAAAAAAATCTAACTATGAGCCTCAAGTGAAACCTCCCTAGTGGAAGGATAACAAATATTGTGAATTCCACAAAGGAAAGGCCATAGAATGAACAACTGCCACCGCTTGAAAAACATCATCCAAGATCTTATTGATCGAGGAGAGGTATATTTTGATGACATCAACCGTAAAATCTTGAAACCATACAATTTTCAAGAATCCATTCCCATCGTATGAAAAGGGAATTACCTCCCATCAAAGGAAAAACAATGATAATAATGCCAATTATACACGAGCATCCTACAATTATACTATCAATAATATAGATGAAGATATTGAACACGTTGCATCTGATAACCATCAAAGCCAAGAATCTTGAATGCGATGTTGTTACCCATCGTATCAAGGTCACACTATAAGGTGTGCGATCAAAAAATACATGTGTCAAAGTAGTATAACCTTGTTGACCAGCTAGAAAAGATGCATGTGCTAATTTCCATCCTTAAGCTTTTTGTGATTATCACCATCGCATAAAACAATCTTGGACAAAGCTCTCCAAGAAGCATCTATCCTATCCAATCTTAATATTGATCAATTTCAAGCCATAATGAATAATCTCAAATCCGAAAATTATGATTTGTCCATACAACAACCGCATAATGTCCCCCTTCACATTGAAGGTTTCATTCATAAACACATAGTCAAGCGAGTATTGATAGACGGTGGAGTTGGTCTAAACATATGCACATTTCAACTGATAAAAGAACTGGGATACTTATAAAATGCATTGAATGCTATAAAGAAGATCACCATCAAGGCCTATGATGATGTAGAACAATCCTCCAAAGGATGTAGAGCAATCCCCCAAAGGATGTGTCACTCTACCAGTCAAGGTAGGACCTATGGTGAAGGATGTGTTTTTCCAATTCCTAGATCTACCCCTCCCATATAGAATTCTTCTAAGGAGACCCCGGATACATGCCATGAAAGAAGTACCCTCCACCTACTATCAATGCATCAAGTTTCCCCATAATGGAGTGAAAATAACAATCTTAGGTGATGCTAACCCCTTTTCCTTTTGTAACAATATAAGGCATCAACCTAATACTATTGTGCCTAGCAATAGAGAAGCTACTTCCTCATTATCCTATGTTAACCTTGCTTATCTCACCAGTAATCAAATCCCTAGATCGGATAACTCCAAACTAAAGAAGAAGGAAAAGGATGAAGGCCCAGGAGAATATAACATTAGCTAACTTTTCTGTGTTGGTTGCACTTGTACAAAAACAACAATATATGACTAAAAGAACTACTAAAAATTGCATATAAATGACTAATCTTGCTCATGTGACCATTAGTAGTTTATTACCGGTCATTTATAACGCGACGAAATTTATGACTAAACCATTTTAGTCATTTATGGTTGTTTTGATTGATCAATTTGGTCATTAGTTTACTTGTTGATTTGATCATTGATATAGTCGTTAATTTAGTCATCGATTGTTGTTAACTGGTCATCTATTTAGTCATGGTAATGATTTATTTAGTCATATTAGTCATTAATTTAGTCATACATTTAGTCATTAATTTAGTCATTGATTGTTGTTAACTGGTCATTTATTTAGTCGTGGTAGTCATTTATTTAGTCATATATTTAGTCATTACTTTAATCATTTATTTAATCATCAATTTAGTCATTGATTGTTTATAAGCGATCATTTATTTAGTCACTGCAATCATTAATTATCATCAATTGGTAGTATATTTAGTCATTTTTATTCACTAATTCCCATCCATTCGTAGTATATTTAGTCATTTTTATTTACTGGTTTCCATTAATTGGTAGTAAATATAGTCATAATATGAATAATTCATTAAATTACCATAAAATTTATAATGCAAAAATAACATAATATTAAACTTGAACAAAAATATAAAAGCAAATAAAATATTACATATACGAACAAGCTACAACATGCTAGAATTAAAAAATTGATTCAACATCATAATAAATAAAGGTAATCTGCAATAAAAAATATAATGCAAATATATATATATCAAGTTATAAGATGTCAAAGTTGTCTAAGAGTTTCCAACTTTTTTAAATACACCATGATAATTAAGACCCCTGAACAAAACATTCAAAATACTACATAAAGCAATGAGCCAAGATGTCTAACAACTAGTACATGATAAACATGATCAACTATGTTTTTTTTGCAAATATTTTAGTGGCTACCGTGTGAAGGTTCCCTCATTCTCTTTCAGACGGACAACTCCATCTATTTTGTCTTCATAAGCAAGGGGTTTGTTACTTGTGACCTTTAAAATGTTTACGTTTGCATCTCATGTTCCTTTCAAGTTGACTCCATGTACAATAGATAGGGAGTAAATCTGCCCAATGCCCACAGCAACACCATCAAACGGATCCAACGCCCTAACTTTATCCCCTTCTTTGAGTTTACCAATATATTTATGCAAAAAGAAAAAAAAAATAACATGTTATATTACATAGGTAATGATTACCCTTTTTTTCATTATCATAATGACCTATAAGAGTTGGGCATGATAGAATAAGGAATTCTCAGAGACAATATTGAAGCAAATTTCAAGATTCAAAGTCAAGTATTAGTAACTACAACACCAAGAATAAAGTAAAAGGGCTTCTTGAAAAGTTGTAAATGTTTTGGCATAGATCTTAAGGTATAGAGTAGACCTATGTTTGAAAGCTAAGGAACAATGATCAAAGGCACCATAAAGCACACAACAAACAACCATGATTCATAAGGGCAACATGACAATCTTCAAGGTTCAACAAGGACGGTAATAAGAAGAAACATGTGTGTAATGATTATCTTACCCTTTGTTTAAAGAATAGTATTAGTAATTTTTTATCCTCTATAATTTGCAAAACACAAAGATCTTTTTTGAAACTCTAAAGTGGCCCATAGATAGTCAAAGGAGGATAAACGATAGTCAAAAGATAATGAACATCTTCATTGCATAGCCATAGGTGATAAAGATGCAAACATAGGAAGACTACAACCAATTATCTTGAGGAAAAGAGAACACAATACTCAGTCATAGAGAGTGCAACCCAAGATCATAAGAAAAGTCTTTTCTTTATCTAAAAGAACCTTGATTAGAAAGGATAGAAGCAAATCAAATCATACTCTCAAACCCGAATTCACTCCAAAGATAGTGACCTCCAAAGAAATATCAAAATCAAAGAGCATGATACAAACAGAGGAAATATAGTGAAAAGAAAATTAAAAAATACAGTCATGATGAGGAGACTGTAGATCACAAAGGGCATCAAAGACATATTATCTTGAGCTATCATTACATTGATAAGCTTCCACATATCAGACAAAGAGAGAATGGATGACAATATCAAAGTGCAGTCCTAGTAATACAAAGAAGACAGCAAACAGCGTAGATAGTTTATGAACTAGTGTGCAAAGAAGGTTAGCAGTCACTTCATGATTAGAAAATGTGAATAAGTCACAACCAAATGGTAATGACCAATATGCTTAGAACAATGGAAAGATAGTTTACTATCTTTGCAATGAATTAATAGCAAAGTGCAGTCCCAAAAAGGCAGTCATAGAGCTTAAAAGAAACAAAAGTTTTGTAACAATCCAATGACAAATATAGCACAGATCATCAAAGGAAAAGTGATGAACTAAAGTCAGGTTCCTTGAGAATCCCTATGCTTAATGAAGGATAAGATTCACAATGATATTCACATAAAGAAAAGGTCGTGACAACAAAATATACGAGAGAAATGTCTTCTTGGCTCTATATCAAATAAATGCAAAACCTACATGAAATTCATGCATACCATTATTTCAAGTTCACTCTATTTTCTTTGTCTTCTCCATGGTATTTACTTTCACAAAGAGATAGGAGGTTTATGAATGATCTTTGAAATCTTAGGAAAGCAATATTTTTAAGATATGTTAATAATATAACATCCAAAGATGGATACAGTATATAGTGTAACCCAAAGATGTGAAAAGACATATAGGAATATCAAGTCTCACATCTTCAAGACTTGGAATTTTTAGATGAGAAGTGACAAGATGTCTTTAACCACCTTAAATTATATTAGTAGCGCATGAGTAGAAGCTAAAATCATAGAGTCAAGGATAGAGCATTTGAAGTTGGTGATCTTGTTCTCAGAGAAAATCCTCGCAACCAACCAAATAGGGAAAAGAGGGGAAACTTTTAATCAAATTGGCTAGGTCCCTATGTAATTACATCAGTCTTTGGGTTAGGGGCATATCAGTTGGCTACTTAAAAAGGGGAACCAGTCTTAGATCCAATAAACAACATGCATCTCAAGAAGTTCCATACATAGTTGTTCAAAGTATTGGGATCGTATATATCTCAAAATACCAAAAACATTCAGAAAAGTCTTGAAAAAAGTATAAAATAATTTTTAAAAATAAGAAAATACTAAAAATAAATCATTTGTCTGAACGATGAAAACCACTCTGGTGGCGCCTTGGACAAGTACAATGGTGAAAACCTGGCAAACAAGTGCCATGTGTAGGGACTTTTCTCTATCGTCTTTCAAATTCATTGATCAAATCCTTTCATCCACTCTCAACATTTTTTGCTTATAATGGCTTGTTATTAACCTATCATTAATCTTTGTCCTACGGTCTTGCCATCGCATTTAGCACCTACACCTAACTAGAGGCAACTTTCCTTTGCATAACAATGGGAGTGGATCCTAAATATCACTGGTTTGCAGAAATACTTTACATAAAAAAGCGAAAAACATTTTAAAATTGTCCTAAAATAATACCAAAAACATTTGAAAAGTGTCCTTGAATAATCCAAAAACATTGTAAAATTCAAAAACATCAAAAAACCAATTGTAAACATTGCAATAAACTGAATCTTGTTCACACAAACATTTGATCAGACATGAAAACAAATTGAAATGCAAATCAAATACTCAAACAAGACAAACTATCAATTAGTCCACAAACACTCAAATGCCTAAGCTCAACATGAAACAACCGTCTTAACAAGGATGCATCCTTCCTTAAAACAAGACATGGTGACACATATTTTGGCACGAAGATTATTTGGTTGTTTGACTATTGATTAGTACTATTGTCTTTTAATGATTTATATCATGTTCCTATGCTACTCAAGAATATCCACAAGTGATTAGAGTGATCATGATGGTTCATAATATATTTTCTTTGTTTTTTGTCTGTGAAATATTTCAATGGAGTTTTGGGGCAAATATTAATGGTGTCTACGTGGAAAGTCACTAAGCTATGAGATCCTATACAAATATACAGAGTCATGGATCACTATGTCTTATTGACTACAACATATACCTCGACCATAAGTATATGAAGCAGAATGGAGGGGAGCATTCCTTGTCTACAATATTTCTATTTATAAGTGTAATGCTCAACCTTGGTTTCTGATACCTTGGTCAAGATCGTTACTAAATAAGCTCAATGATGAAAGAAGCACTATGAAAGGCACAAAATCCATCCATTTAATTTCATATGAACATATCCTACCATTGCATTTTGTTGCATTTCATCCATCCAAAAATCCATATTGTTGCATATCATTCATACATCATAGTTATGACAATTGATACTCTATTTGATCCTCTTCAAAAGGGTAGCCTCGAGCTCAAGGAGGGTACTAGGTCCACACACCTTCTATATAAAACTGACCGCCCCGCCCCCCCCTCACTCTCCCCATTCAGGTCATCATAATCAAACACCCTTTATCATGTACCACAAACTAGTCAAGTCAAGTGCCTTGTAGTCCATCTTTAAAAGAAGGGATTGCATAGCCTATGTAATATAAGCTATCTTATATGCAAAACAAGTTATTTGTGTCTGCTATTTCAACCCAACTATCAATTGATCAAACAATCAAACACAATCAAGAATGAACAATTAAATCCATGGTCTAAGTCTTAATGGGTAATTCAACTCAGATACCTCAACTTCATCAGGCAATTACATTAATTGTCCAAGTCTCAACAAGTCAATTTGACCCAATTACTCAGAAGTTATCCTATCTGCACAAAAAATGGCATCAACTATCACGCTTTGACTAAAACTGAGGCAATTCACACAATTGCACCAGACTATCCAAAAAATTGTGCTAAGATTATATTGATCAATTGTACATCATCAATCAGATGCATCACAAAACACTACATTTGCATAGTATCCCCTAAATGTCCTAAGGTAAGGGTACTTACATGCTTCCCCTTCTCCTATGTCACTTGCCATTCGCGCCTAAGTCATCCTTTTTCGCCTATTCCTTCACCATTCGATCTCAATTCCTCCATTCTACCATGCCAAATTTCTTGGAAACTTTTGAGAGATAACTTGAATTTTCAAACATTTCCTGCAAATCTCTCAAGGGAGCATACCTAACCACCAACCTAACGCACATCGGGGCGTGTACCATGCTTATTTGTTTTTCTTTGAAACGATGCGATAAACCACACCGTCTTAAAGAGGGGCAAATGTAGGCACCCATTTCTATCCACTTAATTAAATAGACATCTAGTATTTATTTTATTTTTTAATCATTGTTCAACTATTAATTAAATTAATATTTAATTAATTCACCCTAACTATGTTCTTTTATTAATTACATAAATTATTCAATTTATTTGATTTAATTCATTAAACCATGTTTTGTCTATTAATTAAATAAACAAAACATATTTATTTATTTTTTAATTCATCTTATCCTAAAACTCCCCTCTCTCACATTTAAATAAATTAATATTTATCTAAATCCCTTTATCCTCCCACACATAAATTTAATTAAAAAATTATTTTATTTTATTTAAATCTCCTCACCCACTTGCATTTCAAGTTGCATACTAACCCTCCCCTTAATCATATCTAAACCCCCTATCATTAGCCTAATCACTCCTTAATTATTTGTGCATTTCTAATCCATAAGATTAAGGAAGGAGTCACCTCTCAACCATTAAGGCTCTTACAAAGCCTTCAATGCCTTCTCCCTTCCAACAAGAAAACCCCCATGGGATTTTTCCTAAACCCCACTTTAACCCTTGCACATCCCCCCGACCATTGGTTAAAAGCTTTATCCACTAACACAACCATCCATGACCTAACCCTCTAGTCCCCTCAAGCCTTAAAGGCTTCGACCAGTCTAACCCTGCTTTAACTCTTACACATTCCTCTAACCTTGAGTTTAGCTCAAACCCATCAAGTCAGCCATTAATGGCTTCCTTCATGTCTTCTCAAGCCTTTAAATCTTTGTCCATTCCCTCTCAAGTCTTTCCTTGTTGACACTTGTCAACATGTGATTGCTTGAGGAAGACCACATGGATTGACGATCATGGAATCCTCAAGAAATCCTAGCCCTTCTTAAGCCAAGTTAATCTCAACCATCCATTGCCTCATTTTCCCTATAAATAAAACCCCTTCCTTCATTGTTGAGGACACACGGACAAAAGACACAAGAGTTATCAATATGCATTGTTATTTTGTTTAGGATTTGAATGCTTTTGTAGGAAGGATTTGTATCATGCCTTAGCTCTTCCACTAGATGGAATTTCTATTAGACATCCAATACTTCATTTTACATCTTCATTCAAGACTTCATTTTACATCTTCATTCAAGACTTCATTATCATCAACCATCTCCCAATATTCATTTGTCATCCTTGTGTGGGTGCTCAAGTTGAGAGAAACATTCATAGCAACAGGATCTTGGAGAGGAGGAGGACAAGGAAGAGAAATAGGCCTTGAAAGCCATAGGGAAGTATTATGTTCATTTTTGTTGAGTTTCCTCATTTGTTTATTTTCTAATCTTTTTTCACTAATCTCTATTTTCATACCATTATACACACACACACAATGTGTGTGTGCATG
This sequence comes from Cryptomeria japonica, assembly GCF_030272615.1. NCBI lineage: Eukaryota > Viridiplantae > Streptophyta > Pinopsida > Cupressales > Cupressaceae > Cryptomeria > Cryptomeria japonica. The sequence goes on from NC_081413.1 coordinate 275,403,063, forward strand.
CATACTGTAAACACCTAAAAATGTCTCATTAATCATGTATGTGTATGTGTATGTATCTACATATACATATACATGCATATTGTAGACACCTAAAAATGTCTCATTAATCATGTACTAATTATTCATCCAATTGATTAAAAAATTCTTTAATTATTTAATTAAATTAGTTAATCTTATTCTTCTAAATTCATATTTCTTCATCATATTACTAATTATTCTATTTCTATTCTATCCTCATCAATTAATCATTTAACCCCTTTTCTTAAATATTAATTATTTAATTAATTATGATTTAAATCCTTTAATTGAATAATCTTTATTATTTAATTAAATTCAATTTCTAAAGATTAAATAATTTTTTTAATTATTTAATTAGCTAATTCATTCTTCTAATTCAAATTTCAAATCCCCAAATTCCAATTTCGTCCAATTTCCCCAAATTCTAATTTCATCTAATTTCAAGTTCATGCGCATTTCAATTTTATGATTTTGAAAAGATAAATTCGATATCATGCAAAAATCAAATTGAAAATCTAAATCAAGTTTACATGAATTCAAATAATTCAATTCTCATGCAAAGATTAAATTGAAAAATCTAAATCAAGTTCAAGAACATGCAAATCAATAAATTGAATTTCAAATAAAATATCCTACAACACATGCTAAATTAATAACTAATTGATCAATTAAATTAATTGATTAATTAAATCATCTCTTTAATTATCTCCAATCATTCTTTTTCCATCTTCCAATTAGCTTTTTCTGAAAAGCGTTCAATCAATTAACTATTCAATCTCCTTTTTCTACCTTCCATTCAGCTTTTTTCTAACATGTCATCAATCATTTAACTCTTTTATCTATTCAATCATCAATTCAATCAATTGAGTTCCACCTCCCAAATCAAATCAGTTCAACTATCAATTAGCATGTGAGCTCACTTGAGTTCCACCTCTCAATCACTCTCATCTGTTAATCTATAAATTTGGCATCAATTCTCCATTTTCAACAATCACAAACTTTCAATCTTTGTGCCATCTTTATGCAGGTTAGCAGTACAATATTTGAGAGCTAGCATCAATACTCAAGGAAGAGAAGGACAATGGAAGTGACATGCGATCATGGAATAGGGAGTTTTGATTGATTATTTTATAGCCCTATTGTCTTTAATTGCATACTTTCATTGATTTATTAGAATTCGTTAACTAGAATAGGATTTGTGATTTCCTTATTATCTCTAGTTAGCTATGATTTGTTAACTAGAATAGGATTCGTGATTTCCTTATTATCTCTAGTTAGCTATGGTGAATTTTACTGATAAACATTTGGTGAACCCGACGTGAATCTATAGCTAATTATCTTATATTTTTTGTGTTTTTGTAGGTTTGTATGGTTTTTTGCAGGTTTTCAGATTTTGTATGGATTTTTGTAGGTTTGTAGGTTTTGTACAGATTTGGCAGACACGGTTAATTATTTTGCATTCATCCAGACCCTGCATCGCATTCGACCTAACAAAAATTTGCATATGCCTTGATAGAAATTCGCATACTTCTTAATAGAAATCTTCAATTGTCCAAAAGTCATGTTGCAATCGTCCTTAAGATGATTCGCATTCATCTAGGTCAATTTTCCATTCATTTAGATTAATCATTTAGGATCTTAATTCTATCTTCTATCTAGCCCCATCATAAATTGGTCAAATTCTAAAACATTACTTTCAAATGTTGCTTAAAATACATGAAATCTTATTGCAGGCAAAGTAAGGTTTAAAATTTCAGGTTCTGGAAGAACAGCAGAGCAGAGAAGACAAGCAAAATATTATCGAAGAATCTTCAAAGCAAAAAGGAAGATCCAAGATTTGGAAGATCTAATTGCCCTTGCTAAATTCAATAACCTTGTTCAATATTATATCGTGAAATACAACATGATCAACATAGGGATGCTAATGATTGAACTGATGAGGGATTAACTTTATGTTTGTAGGTTTATTCCTTTTTTTTAGGTTTTCTTGTTGCATTTCGTAATCGTTTAGACAATAATTCACATTCATTTTGTCAGTAATTCGCATTTGTTTAACTAGTAATTTGCATTCATTTTGTTGGTAATTCACATTTGTTTAATCAGTAATTCGCATTTGTTAACATTCTGTGTCGCATTTGTCAATTTCAATAGAAGCTTTACTGTCTCTGTCTTTTTTGTTTTGTTCAGGCTTTTTGGTGTTACTGATTATTTTGTTTGCAGCTTATGGAAAGGAAAACAGAGAAGGCTTGATCAAAATCCAAGATTTTTTTTATAAAACTACTAACATGCATGATTGCAGCATCCTCTAGAGTTAATTCACTTTTGGATTTTAAGCTTAAAATTGGCATGCATGATTTCACACTTCATTGTGGTGCTTAAAATTGACATGTGATGCAAGTAAAATGGATATGCATGGATTCATTCTTGGATGTGGTGATTAAAATTGACATGAACATGCATATATCACACCTTGATTTTGGGTTTTTAAATAGACGTGAATTTGGCTTATGCTTAGTTTAGAACACATTGCAATATCTTAAGAAAAAAAAGAGCTTTGTGTGCCTGGAGTGGTCCTACTGTTAACACACACTATCCTCTCCCCTGGCTTTCGTGGACCTAGGTGCAAAAGAAAAGTGTTAACGACGCTCAAATTTTTATTTTTTTGAAATTAGGGCCTGCCTTTTGGAACCCCGTTGGTTCTGGAAGGGAACGACCCAAGCAGTACTCTCTTTCGGTCTGGTATAGAAATATTTGTGATTTTGGTGAAAACCATAAATCAACTGGTGTCATTGTGTTATACCGATGGTTTCCCTCAATATCGACATGCAAATACCTCTTTGGTCTTGATGAAAGTCAAAATCCCTTGGTGCTTGTTTGCCAAATGCATAAAAACTTGTGTTCTACGGGCTGGGATATCTCTTAAATGAGCTAGCCACTGCATGTATAGCCACCTGATTTACCCCGAAAAAATCCCCCATCATGAACCAAATTTAGTAGCCCAAATCCTTACATTTGATGATTTAGGGAGTGTGGATCATACCCCATAGATACCCTTCATGTACCTTGCTTAATGAGACATAAATCCCTCAGTTATAAGATCTCTAGATCTTCAGGGTAAGAGAAACTGGCATGCCCAAGAAGTGTGTGTCGTGGAGTGGAGCTAGTGCTGTCGGATTCTCTATCTGTCCATTTTGTTTCAGTATTTTGTAAGGGCCTTATTGATTAATGGTTTCAAATTTCCAACCTAGGCATTGTTTGCTATGTTTTTTTGTGTATCGCTCATATATTGAACCAGTATAGAGTCAGTTTTAATTTGGGCTAATTCAGGGCCTCTTCCTTGCATAACTCTGATTCTTAGAGTGTGTTAGAAAGAAATTCATTTTTCCATACTTATCTTCAAACTGTGTTCTAAAAATAAAATAAAACTCGTCACTCAAACAAGGTTACTTCAACAAGTCCATCCAAAACACACACATTACAAACAAAGTCCAAAATTTTGACAACAAAAACATCTTATCTTTTTGTGATCATAGGTTTACCTAGGGTCCATAGGTCTTCCATAAGTGCTTACATAGTCCTAAAATTGTCCTTATTTACGTCATCATAATCTTTGCATAGTCCTAATATTGTCCTCATAATCTTTGCATAGTCATAATATCATCCTCATTTACATCATCATAATCTTTGCATAGTCTTAATATCATCCTCATTTACGTTGACATAATTTTTTCATAAGCCCTTGCATCATCCTCATTTACGTTGTCATAATCTCTACATAAGTCCTTGCATATTCATTAGAATCTTTGCATAAGTCCTTGCATAGTCCTAATATTGTCCTCATTTGCGTTGTCATAATCTTTGCACAAGTCCTTGCATCGTCCTCATTTATGTCATCATAATTTTTGCATAAGTCCTTGCATCATCCTTATTTACATGGTCATAATCTTCTCATAATTCCTTGCATCGTCCTCATTTACATGGTCATAATCTTCTCATAAGTCCTTGCATAGTCATTGGTCCTCGCCTAGTCTCCATTTATGTCTTTCATAGTCCTTCATCAGCTGCATAATCATATTAGGATTTATAGCATGAGTCAAGATAGGTTTACCTAGTGATGGTTTCTTCCTATTTGTGCAACCCAATTTAGGGCCAAATGATGATCAAAAAGTTTGTCTAAGGTCTTTAGGTGCATATAGGTTGCATGTCCTCCATTTCCTTTAGGTGCATATAGTTTGCATGTCCTTCATTTTCCTTAGGTGAATATAGTTTGCATGTCCCTCATTGTCCCTAGGTTTCTATATGTTGCATGCCCTTCATTATCCCAAGTCAAAACTCATGCAATCAAGACCTAACCAAAACCAAATTCATTATAACCAAACCCAAAATTACAATCGAACCATGTCCATCCCTCAAAAAAATTCACATGTTCCTCCAAAGAATAATCGTATACTAAACATTCTCACAAAGGCCTTCCAAAACACTCTTTCCAAGCAAGATCAAAATATATACTGGTGTCTAGAAATGGCTTATCCTCTCATAAAATTGACTCTTAAGTAGCCCTCATATCTCCCACCATTTTTCCATCTCATGATCAATCATTACCATCTTTGTCAAACAATGCATCCAATGATGAAACTTTTCAAGGGTTATCCAAATTAGAAATCCAAGTCGATCCATTTCTTAATACAAATTTTCCTTACACCATTTAGAAATATTGGATCCAATGCTACCATATCCTCCATTTCCAATCAAACCTACCCCAAAGAGTCCCATTAAAAATCCATTCTTACCATGCCAAAAAGTTGAATCCTTCCAAGAATCCCCCATGCATATTGAAATTTCTACCCTGTGTCAAGAGGATAATCCAAAGTTAGAAGAAATGAGTCCTATAATAAATCAATATCAAGATACAATGACTCTCCAATCTAATCCAATTTTTTATCAAGATCCCACCTATCAAGATTCTTATGATGATCCCTTAATATTCTTGTAATCCATCCAAGAAGATCTCCTTCCATCTCCAAAGCAAAGTGTCTTTCCCAGTCCCATTCAACACCCACCTACTAAGAAATATCATGATATCCCTTCCATCTCCTCCAATGATCTAATTCAAAATCAAGAGAAAACTACAAGCTCCAATGATCCAATTCAAAATCAAGAGCAAAGTGCACACTCCAATGATCCAATTCAAAATCAAGAGCAAAGCACAAACTCCTCTACTTCACAAGATCTGATGAGATTGAAAACATTGGTAAAAGCAAACTAGATGATCTTCCTATTGGGCAAGAAGAGCCACCACATCTAGATTGTTTTGAAAATGATGAAGCTATAGTAGAATCCTTGGGTGATAGAGATGGATCCCTATATGATGACCACAAAATAGGTTTTGCAATAGACCTTGACAGAACAACATAACTCTGGAGAGGCAATCTCCTCTACCAAGGACATGATGAGATCAAAAACAATAGAAAAAAAAGATTAGAGGATTTTTCTATCAAGCGAGAAGAACCACCATATTTAGATTGGTTTGAAAATGATGAAGTTATAGCAAAATTCTTGGGTATCATATTTTTATATGATGATTATAAGGCAGGTTTTGCAATAGACCTTGACAACACAACATACTTTGGAGAAGTGAGATCTGCTATTTCACAAAATCCAGATAAAATTGAAAACATTGGTAAAAATGAACTAAAAGATCTTCCTATTGCACAAGAAAGTCCTACATCATTGATGGAAAAGATAGAAGAAGTAAACACAACAAAAGGTGCAATTGTACATAACATACACTTGGTTGATTCATATGCTGATATGTCAGGGATGGATCCATAATTGGTGTTACATCACTTACCAGGAATCAAGGCATACAAACAGAAACTCAAGAAGGCAAATCCACATATCACTTCAAAAGTAGGGTTACAAAAGCACTGCATTGCATATAGTTTATTTTCAAGTGCATCATATTCACAATTGTCATTGTATATAATCATTGCAATCGCATATAGCTGCATCAATAAAACAAGGTGATTGTCTCAGTTAAATCACCTGTCTTCACATAAAAGAATCAAAGGTTACCTCATTTCTTAGATACTCAAGTAGGAAGTTTTCAAAACCTAAGCTCAATCATCTTCAACATTTGTGGTTAGGCTTTGTCTATGGTTGAGTAGAAGTTTCACTATTGTGCCTTGTCTCCCAAGTCTATTAATTGCTATATCTCACACATTAAATGGTTGCTCTACATCATTATAAATACCTAGTTGATCATATGGCTAGTGAAAAATCCAAAATTTTGTTTGTCACACCCATGTAGGTTTCATTATTTACAAACCAATGCAAGAGAAAAAGAGAGAAAATATAGCCATGTTTATGTATCTATCAAAAGAAAAAGAAAAAAGTTATTTAACTGAAATTTCATGCATCAAAAGTGAAATAAAATATTGGTTATGAGAACATGCGAGTAACTTCATCAGGGCAATGGATGCTTGCTGGCAATGGAGCAATATTCGATAGATTATAGTGATAACATCGTCGGGGCAATAGACGTTCACTAGCAAAGAGGCTCTATCCAGGATGCTTTTAAAGTCAGAATAAACTATGTAGCTAGTCACATAGGATGCTAAGGGTCTACAAAGATCATAAGGGCAGGAATATATTCAATTGCGCACACATAGGCAAAAGAAGATCAAAAGTTTCAGGAATCAGTGGGGAAGTTTTTCGCCTCTCCATTTACAAATCTTAGTCACTCGATGTGTTAAGGTGGGTGTTACAAGGGTTCTTGACAATCGAATGAATGCCTATCTTTGAAATGCTTTATACCTTCAAAACAATCAATGTATAACACAGTGATAAACATAGACAATTATCCTTACATCCAAATAGGAAATGCATTTTCATCCTGCACATCATATTGTATAGCATAGTTTCATATCAAAAAATTGATTGTCTCCACGTGCATTGTGTTGATCATTGTATCATAACAAGCCAGTACACTAGGGGCATAGATTTAAAAAAATCCCTAAAAAACATTAAAAAAAAGTCTTAAAAAATCATTAAAAAGTCCTAAAAAAATCCCTAAAAAGCATAAAAAGTCCTAAAAAATCCCTAAAAAGCATTAAAAAGTCCTGAAAAAATCCCTAAAAAGCATAAAAAGTTTTGAAAAAAATCCTAAAAAGCATAAAAAGTCCTAAAAGTTTTTCTAAAAAGCATAAAAAGTCCTAACACAATCCCTAAAAAGCATGAAAAGTCCCTAAAAAGCATGAAAAGTCCCAAAAAAATCACACAAAAAACATTCAAATAAAGTCCTGAAAAAACATACCAAAAACATTTAAATAAAGTCCTAAAAAAATCAACCAAAAACAATCAAATATGAGCCTAAGAAAATCAACCAAAAACATCCATATACTATCCTGAAAAAATCAATCAAAAACATTCAAATATGATCCTAAAAAAAGCACAAAAACATCAAAAAAGCTCTTGAAAAAGAACTAAAAATTAAAAAATAATCAAAATCAATAAAAATCAATAAAATGTCTTGCAAGAATCAAACACCCTAGCAGATATCTAACAAACGCTTTGCATGAAGTTAACAAAGGATACAACTATCAAAGCAACAATCTACAATCAAACTGATCAGGTTGTCTAATCAATCGTATCAACTATCTATATCAAGTGATCATTATCTTGTCGTAAATAGAAGAGGATACACTCAAAATCAAATAGGTCAGTCTTAAACGAAGTCCACACTTTCTAAGATTAGGCATTATCAACCATCACATCAAACAATCAAAGCAAAGGCACATAGCAGTATGGCTACTGAATTTTGTCCTAGTTAGTCTTTATCTTTTATCATTTGGTGATAGGTCATGTTTCTATGCTACTCAAGGATTTCCACAAGTGATTAGAGGAGTCGGGATGGGCATAATCCTTTTCTTTGTTTGTTATTTGTGATGTGAACCAATGAAGTTTTGGGGCTATAGTGCCTTGGGTGTCCATGTTGGTACGTTCATTCAGCAAATATCTCATGCAAAATATCATGAATAGTTATGCTTGTGCCTGTCGCACATACCTCGACCCTTAGCATTACAACCAAAGTGGAGGGTTCGCTACTTGTCTACAACGTGTTTGTTTCTGCAATAAAATATCATTTATACCTTGGTTCCTTACACACACATGTGTATGTGTATGTGTATGTGTACGTGTACGTGTACGTGTATGTATATGTGTATGTGTACGTGTATGTGTACGTGTACGTGTACGTGTACGTATATGTGTATGTGTGTGTGTATGTGTATGTGTATGTGTATGTGTATGTGTATGTTTATGTTGCTATTTACTAAGCTGTCATTAGTTTTATGCCCAAAGTCATCCTATACACACTAGTCGGTTAATACTACCGAAAAGTCCAGTCGGTAAATACCAAGGCTACCGATGTCGGTTACAGAAGAGAGACAAGTCACCGAGATGATATACACCGAGCTATGAACCGAGTTAATATGTCTACTGAGTAGCAAAGAAGGTATACCGAGTTAATCTAAACCAAGTGGAAATGTGTTTCTAGATTCAATGAACCTAGACACACATGTGAAACGTGTTACAAAATTCGAGAAGATGAAACCGTTATTTCATAGGAAATTGCATTTAAAGATTTTATATGATTTTGAGGAAGAATATCCAATGAAATAATTTCTATGTTTATTCATTCAATAAAACATGTTTGTATGATCGAAGCATGAACAGATCACCGTCTCAAACATCTATATAAACATAGTGATTTGAGTATTTGAAATATGACATGGACAATCAAGAGATAAGATATGAAGTGATCATATAGTGAAGAAAGAAGATTGACAGAGATATTCAGAGGTTACCGAGAAGGTTTCAAAGAACAGTTTAAGGGACAGAGTATACAGAAGTGGTTACCGAGTTTATTTATCAATTACCGAGGACTGTTATGAGAAAGGTAATTTTATATTGAGCACATAGAGTCTACTAGAATATTTTAGATGTGAAGTTGCAGATATTTTATAAAGATTTTGATTGAATTATTAAGTTGTGTTAGAAACCTTTAATAGGGTAAAAGACTCTAATAAAGTCTATAAATTGTAAAGCCTTTAACCAGGTACAACATTTTGTAGAAGTGTTTGTAAAATCCTTTAGCAAGGTAGATCTAAAGATCTTTATACTCCTAATAGGGTAAGCTATCAGAAATGGCTAAACATGTAGCTCTAACCGAGCAATCTTGATTACTGCAGTAGTGAAGTTGTGGGTGCCATCCCCACCACAGTTTTTCTCTCTAACCAAGAGTTTCTGCGTGACCAAAAATCTGTGCTATGGAGTGAAATTTTGATGAATGTCATTTCTATGATTATGTTTTAGTATTATATATTAATGAGATCAGCAATACTTAGTTTGTGTTTATCAGTAAAATTGTTTTTCAAGAAAAGTTTTGAAGTATTGATTCACCCCTTCCCTCTCACTACATTAGCTTTCCAAGCCAGACCTAACAGTTTATACGTACATACTGTAGACACTTAAAAATGTCTCATTAATCATGTACTAATTATTCATCTAATTGATTAAAAAAATCTTTAATTATTTAATTAAATTAGTTAATCTTATTCTTCTAAATGCATATTTCTTCATCATATTACTAACTATTCTATTTTTATTTTATCCTCGTCAACTAATCATTTAACCACTTTTCTTAAATACTAATTGAATATTTATTATTTAATTAATTATAATTTAAATCCTTTAATTGAATAATCTTTATTATTTAATTAAATTCAATTTCTAAAGATTAAATATTTTTTTAATTTATTTAATTAGCTAATTCATTCTTCTTATTCAAATTTCAAATCCTCAAATTCTAATTTCAAGTTAATGTGCATTTCAATTTCATGATTTCAAAAAGATAAGTTCAATATCATGCAAAAATCAAATTGAAAATCTAAATCAAGTTTACATGAATTCAAAGATTAAATTGAATTTAAATAATTCAGTTCTCATGCAAAAATTAAATTGAAAATCTAAATCAAGTTCAAGAACTGCAAATCAATAAATTGAATTTCAAACAAAATATCCTACAACACATACTAAATTAATAACTAGTTGATCAATTCAATTAATTGATTGATTAAATCATCTCTTTAATTCTCTCTAATCATTCTTTTTCCATCTTCCAATTAGCATTTTTTTGAAAAGCATTCAATCAGTTAACTATTCAATTTACTTTTTCTATCTCCCAATCAGTTTTTTGCTAACATGTCATCAAACATTTAACTCTTTTATCTATTCAATCTATTCAGTATTCAATTCAATCAATTGAGTTCCACCTCCCAAATCAAATCAGTTCAACTATCAATCAGCATGTGAGCTCACTTGAGTTCCACCTCTCAATCAATCTCACCCGAAAATCTATAAATTCAGCATCAATTCTCCATTTTCAATAATCACAAACTTCGAATCTTTGTGCCATCTTTATGCAGGTTAGCAGCACAATATCTAAGAGCTAGTATCAATACTCAGGGAAGAGAAGGACAATGGAAACGACATGCGATCATGGAAAAGGGAGTTTTGATTGATTATTTTACAGCCCTATTGTCTTTAATTGCATACTTTCATTGATTTAGGGAAATGTACTAATTATCTTGATATTTGGAATGGAAATATCTTGAATTTCTTAATATTTGGGAAAATTCCCTAAAATTTGGGGAAATGTCCTAATTATCTTGATATTTGGAAATATCTTTATATTTGGAATGGAACCTTCTTATTTAGGTGTCTCTCTCCCAAATAGGCATGTATTCTCAAGGACATTTGTCATTTTTTTCCATGACACTTGCCCTTGTCAAGGACAAGTGCCTCATTTTCATGCCTCCTCTTTTCCTAGCTTGACCTATTTAATCCCCTCATTTTCCTTCACAATCTATCCACCTCCATTTTCATACCACCGTAATGTCGAATTATTCATTCATCCTTTGCATAACCATATCATTTTAGCATCTATTTTGCTTCCATATTTTGAGCTAATATTACATATTTCCTCATCATGGAGCATATCTAGCAACCTTGGAAGCGTAGATAATCTAGAGTTTGAATCTTAATTGTCTATCATTTTCTTTTTATCAAATCAAAGGAATAATATAGAGTTTGAATCTTAATTGTCTATCATTTGCCTATTATCTAGTTTTCTTCCTTTTTAGCATCGTAATCTTGAGTGTGGTTGAAATACGTGTTTGCTTGATTGTTAGTTTCATCTTTTCAATCTCTTTAGTTTTACACTCACAGTTTTTTGTATACATTTCTGGCACGCCCGGTGAGACTCACTTGATGAGTTTATCTCAACTTTTTGTTGTTTTAGTGTGTTATATTGCAGATTTTTGACACTTGTAGGAAAAAATGTGAGAATATAGGTGGATTTCTGCCTCAATGAAAGTCTAATTCATCTTAATTTCAATTTCTATAAATAGTGGGATTGCTTCATGAAGTTGTGGGAATGTTTTCTGTTTTTATTTTTTTATCACTTTCTCAAATTTAATTTTTCTCACTTTGTTGCTAACCTGCTAACATTTATTATTTGATTGGGTTTTGCTAACATTTGTGCAGCTACATCACTTGTTAAAGACCCCACAACATAAACACTAACGTGTTAATTGTAGGACTGCCAAAGAGGGGTGTTTCTTGAAACAATCTTTGGGGTTTAAAATTTACATCATTTCTTCTTTCAGTTAGTTGCACACTTCAATTTTCTAAAGAAAAGAATGATTATTTTTTATGTTTGATGCATTTGCATACCACAGGGTCGACCCATCGTTACATTGATTATCATCTCCCTTTGCCTTCAGGGTCTTGAGTGTAAGAGAAAGGTGATTAACAACACCCATTTTTAATTTCTAAAAAAGGGTCTACCTCCCAATGCTATAGGCTGGTGAGAGGGTACAACCCAAGCAGTACTTTCTTTTGGTCCGCTATATGAATATTCATGATTTTGGTGAAATACATAATCAATTGGTGTAGTTGCATTATATCGACGGTTTCCCTCAATATCCACATGCAAATACCTTTGCGGTCTTGACAAAAATCAAAATTCTCTGGTGCTTATGTGGAAGATGAATAAAAACTTGTGTTCTAGAGGCTAGGATATCTCTTAAATGAGCTAACCACTGCATGTATAGCCACTAGATTTATCTCAAAATTTCTCCCACTACGAACCAATGTTTTTAGTAGCCCAAAACCTTTGATACTTGTTGGTGCAGGAGTTCGAACCTTCGAAGTTGCCCCAATTCGTACTATTCATTATTGAGATAGATGTCCCTTAGTTCATAAGATCTTTGAGGTATGAGATTTTGGTGTGCCCGAGAAGTGTGTGTCATGTAAGGGGGAACCAATGCCTCAAAAATCTCTTTCTATTCGCTTTGTTTCAATATATGGAGAAATCCAAGTAGTATCTATGTTCCAAGCCTCAGGTTGTTTTGTCTAGTTTGTCTTCACGTTATGACTAATAAATATAAGCATTTAGGCTAGCTTAGGCCCTCATTATCTCAGTTGATTCAGGCACTTTGCGTTTATGCTTGATGTGTGTTTTGTGTCACAAAACTAACTTTTGCCAGAGAATAAGTAAAAAATCAGTCGTTCGAAGTCCAAACTTATTGTCCATCAAAATCTCAGATTTGCATCATCATGATCATTATCCTAGTCCTAGCATAGTCACCATTATCATCCAAATTTTCACCATCATAATAGTCCTTTTTCATCCATTGTCAATGCCACTAGAGTTACGTCGTCGTTACCTTTTTCCTAAGTCATCAATCCAAACATCAAACATCAATCAATCAAAACATCAAACTTCATCCTCTTTCCAACTTCCTCAAAGTTAGTCCCCATCCTAGTCTGAGCTTGTCATTCATCCTATTTTGAGCTTTAGTTTGTCATCCAATTTTCATCTTTTATCTCTCTAACTCATCAACTAACCATCATGTCGCAGTTTTATTATGATAAGTTTGGTCCTCCTTCATTTTCTTCCACTTCATCCCATTCTAATGACGATAAGAGTCTTGGTGATCAAGAAAAATATGAAATTGAAAACCTTGATGCCCTCATCCTTAGAAATCTTGCAACAAGTGTCAAATATCAAAATCCAATTGTTCATCCTAGCTACCCTACCATTCCTCCATGTATATCCACTCATAATCCTTGTCACACCTTTGACAAGGGAAATCCATTATGTCTTCCAACCACAACTCCCTCATATATCACATCCATGTATCCCTCATATGAAACATCCATGCTTCCATCTTCTCCCATGATCCTATCCCAACCTCTATCTTTTCATAGCAACACTACCACTTACATCCATAATCCAAATCCACCATCTCATTATCTCCAAATCCATTACACAATCCATAATCCTAATCCTCCATCTAATCCTAATCCCCCATCCTACCTCAATCCAACACCATCCACTTCATCCTATCTCAACCCACCATCCACTTCATCCTACCTCAATCCAACACCATCCATTTCATCCTATCTCAACCCACCATCCGCTTCATCCTCTCTCAATCCACCATCTTCCACACCATCGTTCACCAAAACACCTTCATCCACCCTATCCTACCTTAATCCATTATTGTCCACTTCATCCTATCTCAACTCACCATCCACTTCATCCTACCTTAATCTATCATTGTCCACTTCATCCTATCTCAACCCACCATCCACTTCTTCCTACCTTAATCCATTGTCATCCACTTTTTCCTATCTCAACCCACCATCTACTTCATCCTACCTTAATCCACTATCATCCACTTTTTCCTATCTCAACCCACCATCCACTTCATCCTACCTCAATCCATTGTTGTCCACTTCATCCTATCTCAACCCACCACCCTCCATTCCCTCCTCCATTTCTACAACTTCCTTTCCACCTATCATTCCTCTCCCACCTCCTAACACATTCAAAACCCTCTCAATTATTGACATTATACAACCACAATCCCCATCTCCTACTCCTACCATAATTCAAACTCAATCCAATTAACCTTCCATCCACTCAATTTACCCTAGTCAAAGAACCTCCCATCCTTCCATCTACTCAATCTACCCTAGTCAAAGAACCTCCCATCCTTCCATCCACTTCGTCTACCCCAATTGAAGAAGTTCTCATTCTTCCATCCACTCTGTCTACCGTATTCAACAAACCTCCCATCCTTCCATCCAATTCATCTACCCCAATCAATGAACCTCCCATCCTTCCATCCACTTTGTTTACCCTAGTCTATGACACTCCCATCCTTTTATCCACTCCATCTACCATGGTCGATGAACCTCTCTTCCTTCCATCCATTACATTTGAAGAGTATACCCACTCACCCCTCATCACACCATCAACACCAATCCCATCCTGCCAAGATCTTATTCCAAAGCATGTTGACATATCTATTAATCCAAATCAAGATGTTGCCATTCCATCTCCTCTATCTCAAGAGCCCTTATCATCCCCTCATCCAAGTCAAGATCTTCCCATCCCATATACTCCACTTCTTGATCCTTTATTACCTCTTATCCAAACCATCCCACCACCATCACTTTATCCCCTTGGTTCACTTACATTCATCCATGGTGGTTCCCTTGCAGCAGAAGGACACCTCATGTTCACCATCCATCCTTCTCCATCTGATAAAGGACTCACATCTTGTTACCCAGAGAACAAATATCATGTTTTAGATAAAATTATCAAAAGAATGAACTATCAAGGAAAAGGTCAAGGCCTACAAGAGCAAGGTACTTTGGAGCCCATCCATGTCAAAGTACATCTAGGGTCTTATGGTCTTGGTTATATATCCCAAGGCAATTCATCCAAAAATGTTGGTACAACTAATGTAAAATCCAATTGTGTTTCCAAACCTACCATCCCATCTTCCCATCACTCCTCCAAATCATTTTTCACCATCTCCCCTTCTCCATCATATAAAGCCAAAACAATAATCTATCTCCCTTCTTCATCCTTTAAATCCATTTTGGGTCCCTATATCCCCCACATGCTAAATCCATTTTAGGCCCTTATATCCCAAAACCCCATCATCCATCTTACCCTACTCATCCCCCCATACATAGATCCCATATCCCCATCACCCATCATAAACATCCTACTACTTTCATTCCCAATAAAGATTAACAAAGGTACATATCCCCACATCCCATCCAACATCCTATATCAATCACTTCATCCATATTCCCTCCATCTCCTACACCTTCACACACTCCTTCCAAGGCTACTAGCAGCAATTTGGATGCTAAATCACAAATGCATAAAGTTAAACATCCACAAAAATATAAAGATGACCATGTCCACTCAAAAATGCATGCTCAAACAAAGCAATATTTGATAAAACAATGTAATAAATCCCAAAGGCCACAAAGGCCCACTAAAGAAAAAGAAAAAACATTGTGGATCTTGAAGAAAAAATAAGCAATGCATCCAAAAGAAAAATCTCCAATGACATCCAAAGTTGCTAGCCCACAAGCTAAACATCCTTTCCCTCCATCTCCTAAATCTATTTTGGGTCCCTATGTCCCAAATCTACCTATCATTACTCCTCTATCATATCCACATGCTCCCTCCATTCCTCCTCCACTCATCCCACATCCCCCACAACATTTTCCAATGTTGGTCTTGACAACATCCCCCTATCACACTCACTTTCCATCATTTCATCCAAACACTTTACACCACCATATCCCTTATATCTCCCATCAAAACCATCTAATCCAAGCCTTTGCATATTCCACCCATCTTAATAAGGTTGTACCAACATCCAATGATTACTCCAAATGGGCTCCTATTACCTTGATATGAAACTTGATGCTTGAGTCCTCCATACATCTCCCTTATCGCCTATCTTCCAAATCCATTTATCCTCATCCATCTCCATCCATAATTTTATGCCCGAAAAATCAAAAAAAAAAAGAAACAAAAAAAAAGTAAAGAGAAAAATTTGTCTGATGGTGAAAACTTGGCAAACATGTGCCTTGGACAAGTACCATGATTAAAACCAGGCAAACATGCATCATGTGTAATTCCCTCCATATTTTTGTTCTTCACACTTGGGGGCAAGTTCTTTTAGCCATTCATCCATCACCTCCTCCATCTCGTCTACCTACCATACCCATCATATCCCATCCCTTTCACTTCCTCCCTCCTCCTTTGGATCCTGATAAAAAGAAAAGGTCAGGTCATGTATACATGCTTTGGCCACCTCTTGGCCTCCATTTCCCCATCAAACTTTTTCTCATTTTCCTTCCTATCCACCCATCCTTCGTCCCATCCATGTAATCATTCTGCATACTTTCATAATCCTTATCCACCCATTACCCTATCTTCCATCCACTTCCCTTGACTTCCTATCCTCCTATCATTCATCCTATCGTATCCCTCCTAATGCCTCATCACAAATGTCAATCCTAAAAGGGGCATCTTATCCCTTTGTGACATAGTCCCTAGAGACCCTATCACACCCACCGTCCATTCACTAATCCATCCATCCACCAATCCTTATCTCTCAATTTCTCCATCCCTTCATCCATAACTTGATCCTCTCCCAATTCTCATCTACCTCCATCCCTTCCTCCCTCATCCTTTCATCTCCCAACCCCATCCATAATGCTTTCATCTCCAAATCTTTTTCATCCTATCCTCCATTTCTCAATCCTTCCCATCATATCATTCTATCACCTCTTATGTCCCCTGTCATTGGTATCTATCTCTAGGCTACCCCCATAGAATCCAATACCATCCGTCCAATCAATCTATCTACTCCTCGCAATCCACCATCGCATGTAAATCCTATCCATCTCCCTCAGCTATCCAAAGTCAAGCACCAATCAAATCATCCAATCACATCCATGGTCTTGTTCCAACCTTGTTGTGAGCCTTGATTGTAATCAAATCAGCATCATCGGGATGCATCCATCCCAATCTTTGTGTTGTTTCAGGATATATTGTTCCTACTTCAACAACACTACATCCACCATCAATCCAATCCTAGTGTTGTTTTGGGATACATCATTCTCACATCAGCAACACCTTTTCAATCATTAATCTCTTGTGGATTTTTCGTCTTCACTGGGACAACATCACATTTGTCCCTGGATCCTCATCCATCATCCATAGCTCTTGTACATCTTGTAATAGTGTCTTGTGCATGACATTGGTTGTGTGTCTCCATCTAGGTCCACTTGTACATATGTGTCCTTAGGTCTCATCCTTTGCATCAATCGGTCATATGTTGTCAAGATCATATCACATTTGTTGGTTCTTCAACATAGCATTCTTGAGCATCTTTGTCATCGTGATTGTATCAAGTACCTTTTGTTATCTAGTCTCGTTGATCCCTCATCCAATCATCAGTCTATGTAGGATGTATCATTTCTCTAATCAAACAACATCGAATCTCATCTATCAGTTATCCTTTTAGCAAAAGTTATTTGAGACACTCAAGTTGGCTTCGATTTATTTTTTATCTTTGTTTATCTTTTTTATCTTTGTTTATCTTTTCTATCATGGTGTGTTGTGATTGACAAAACTTGGGGCATGGTCTTGGTTTCTTTTTGCTTGCATGTATTTTTTTTATGTGTCCCATGTTGTTCCCTCACGAGGTCATGATTATTTCATGTTACACCGGGGCATTTTTTTGCTTGTACTTTTTCTAGCATCGTTTCCCACAAAGTTCTTTGTAACTCTGTGTGGTGCTAGATTAACCTTTTTGTGTTATTTTGTTGTGTTAGTCCATGCATTGGTTATGAAATCACCTTGGATCCTTATACCTTGGTGCCTCATATACAATGTCAAATCAAAATAAGTGCTTGTTGCATGCTAACCCATTTTCAAGGGTGCTCATGTTCCATGATCATTTCATGCATATCATTTGTTGCATTTGTATTCTCCCTTCTTTCCCATCTGTTTTCACTTTCTGAAGCATCACTAAGTCGTCCTTCATCCATTATCAATTCAACCTAGGGCATTTTCTCACTCTTTATTCTTCGGGTCGTTGGTGTTTTTTGGTCTTCGCACTGACGTTATTTTAGTGCCACCGTGAAGAGGGGAAAAATGTAAACACCTAAATTTGGTTAATTTAATTAATTGAAATTAGCTATCCCAAATACCTTTAATTAAATAATTATGCATTATTTAATTAATTAGTGTTTCCACTTTCTAGCTAATTAATTTTGTTAATTATTCTATTGTCCCCTTTTAATTAATTATTTGACAATCATGAATTAATTAAATTTAATCCCTTCTTCTATTAAATAAATCAAGTGCATAATTTGACTATTTAATTCATTTTTGTTCTTGCCTCCTAATATCCCCTATTGACTGATTCATTAATTATATTTCACCCTACATGTCTCCTAACTCCATCCCTCATCTAACCCTTTCTCCAAAACCTTACCCATTGAATAACCATAGGTTTTAGTCAACCTTATCCTCTTTCCCTCCCCATATAAGTGCACATTCCAAAATATCCTAATTATCCTAATATTTGGGAAAATAACTTGATATTTGGAAATATCTTCAGATTTAGAATGGATATATCTTAAATTTCCTAAAATTTAGGAAAATGTCCTAATTAGCTTGATATTTAGAATGGAAATATCTTGAATTTCCTAATATTTGGGAAAATATCCTAATTATCTTGATATTTGGAAATATCTTCATATTTGGAATGGAACCTTCTTATTTGGGTGTCTCTCTCCCAAATAGGCATGTGTCCTCAAGGACACTTGTCATTATTTTCCATGACACTTTCCCTTCTCAAGGACACTTGTTATTTCCATCCATGATACTTTCCCTTCTCAAGGACAATTTTCTCATTTCCATGCCTCCTCTTCTCCTAGCTTGGCCTATTTAAACCCCTCATTTTCCTTCACAATCCATCCACTTTCATTTTCATACCATCATAATGTTGAATTATTAACTCATCCTTTGCATAACCATATCATTTTAGCATCCATTTTGCATCCACATTTTGAGCTAATATTGTTTATAATTCCTCGTCATGGAACATATTTAGCACCCTTTGAAGCGTAGATCGAGCATACATCAAATTGAAGGACAATCAAAGCAAAGGAATAATCTAGAGTTTCCATCTTAATTGTCTATCATTTATTTTTTATCTAGTTTTCTTCCTTTTTAACGTCTTAATCTTGAGTGTGGTTGAAATTTGTGTTTGCTTGATTGTTAATTTCATCTTTTCAATCTCTTTAGTTTTGCACTCATAATTTTGTGCACACACACACAAACATATATGTATATGTATATGTATATGTATATGTATATGTATATGTATATGTATATGTATATGTATCTGTATATATGTATATGTATGTATATATATACATATATATATTTATATATACACATATTTACACACATATATATACATTTATATATACACATATATACACATATATATATATACATATGTATATCTATATATGTATGTGTGTATATATATGTGGGTGTGTGTGTGTGTGTGTGTGTGTGTGTGTGTGTGTGTTGGCCTATTTAAACCCCTCATTTTCCTTCACAATCCATCCACTTTCATTTTCATACCATTATAACGTTGAATTATTCACTCATCCTTTGCATAACCAAATCATTTTAGCATCCATTTTGCATCCACATTTTGAGCTAATATTGCATAATTCCTCGTCATGGAGCATATTTAGCACCCTTGGAAGCGTAGATCGATCACACGTCAAATCGAAGGATAATCAAACCAAAGGAATAATCTAGAGTTTCCATCTTAAATGTCTATCATTTGCTTTTAATTTAGTTTTCTTCCTTTTTAACGTCTTGATCTTGAGTGTGGTTGAAATTTGTGTTTCATTGATTTTTAATTTCATCTTTTCAATCTCTTTATTTTTGCACTTACAATTTTCTGCAAACACACACACACACACGTGCTTCCATATATGTGTGTGTGTATGTGTGTGCAAAAAATTGTGAGTGCAAAACTAAAGAGATTGAAAAGATGAAATTAACAATCAAGCAAACACAAATTTCAACCACACATATATGTGTATATACATATATGTACACACACACACACACACACTGATACAGGAGCATTGGTGTAGTTCTTACCGATTTGAATAATTAGTTGTGGAATTGCTTGGAGATCATGACATTTCTTCATGCTTGAGAGTTTAGCGTTGTGGATTTGGATTTATTCCCTTGAGTTCATTGTCTTTATCATGTTCGAGATTCATGGCATTTGGATTTGATTCCGGTGAGATATGGATTTTGATATTGGCTTGATTGATGTGCTCTTACCAGTTAGTCTTGCAATGTGTTGAGCGAAGTTGAATTCGGGTTGCGGTTGATCTTCGTGACTTGTAGATCGTTGATTTATGTTTCTTGAGTCTTTTTTGATGTTTCTGGAGAATCGCATGATGTTTTGTGAATTGGAAGTCGTTCTTAGTGATTTGAGTCAACTGTTGGCATTTTTTATGTTTATGTTGTGATTGTCATTGATGGACACACACTTGCATTGAGATCCTCTTTATATGTATGAGTTAGAGAACAACCAGTATTTGTTCCAACCGGTATGTTGTATTATAGTCTTTAGACTATTGATGTTTTGCAGAATGTGTTTCCCGGTCTGAAGCAGCATGTTGACCTCAAGCGGTACGAGGGATTAAAGCGGCATAACACATTTCTACCAGTCTTCATTTTTTGTCAAACCGGCAACCGGCATTTTGTATGAACCAGTATTACTCTGTGATGAGTTACCAACTGGCATCTTGTGATGAGTTACCAACTGGCATCTTGTGATGAGTTACCATCCATCAATTGTTTGACAGTGCCGACACTTCAGCAGTGCTTTTTGTGTCATGTTACCAAGTATGTCCAGGTTCATTGAACCTAGGAAATTGTAATGTAATCCTATTGGACTAACATGAAATCAATTTCCTTTATAAGGACATCATGTCTAGGGTTTTAGGTTGTTGATGTTGTTGTTGTTGCGATAGTTGATATTGCGGCTAGGGTTTAAGGTGGTTGAGGAGTTGGAGAGATTATGAATGTGTAGAAGACTGAAGTAATGCTGGAGTGCATTAGGAACGAGCTACCAAGGATCTAACCAAGCAGTCTGTGCAACTAGCTAGATCAAACACTTGTTGACTACTCACATCTTTAACAAGTTTGTAGCCCTTAACCGGGTAGGCCCCAAAGCCCTCTATAAATCCTCTAACAAAGTGGTTCACATCTATGGATCTAAAATCCTCTAGCAAGGTAGTCTTTAATCGAACTTATTTCCTAACAGAGATTGAGATTCCTAATAGGATCTGTTCTGGTAAAGAACATTGTAAGACCTTAACCGGTCTGGTTCCTATTCTACAAATAGTTACTTGTGAGTTCCATCTCACCGTGGTTTTTCCCATTTGGGTTTCCATGTCAAAATATCTTGTGTTATGGTGTTTGTGCTTCTATGGGTGAATGCATTATTAGCTATTTGGTTTGCATATTTGTTAACCGGTTTGTCTGTTAAACTGTTTTACCGGTTTACTGTTAGTCTTACAAAGTGTTTAAGTGCAAAGATTTTTGGCATACTAATTCACCCTCCCCCCTCCTTAGTATTCATCAATTGGTATCAGAGCCTACATTTCTATGAGTTTAACCAGTTGGAAAGAGATATGGGGGAATACACATTGAGGGAACTTACCCACCGGCTCACTCAGTCTGAGCAAGCCTATGATGATCTTCTGGTCAAATACAAGGCATCTCAAGCAAAAAGAAGAGAACATGGAGAAAATTTGATGGAGCTATCTGAAAACAGTTCTTCAGATGAAGCAGACATGGAAGCCCTAATTGCTAAAGTAAATAAGTTGAATGAATCAAACTCCAACCTGAGAAAGGAGTTGGAAGGATTGACTATCTGGATGTGTCAAGAGCTTGAGAACCGGAGG
Source organism: Cryptomeria japonica (assembly GCF_030272615.1). NCBI lineage: Eukaryota > Viridiplantae > Streptophyta > Pinopsida > Cupressales > Cupressaceae > Cryptomeria > Cryptomeria japonica. Next base: position 275,425,053 of record NC_081413.1, read on the forward strand.
AAAGCTGAAGGTCTGGTGAAAGAAAGAGATCATGAGATCTCCAATCTGAAATAAGAGATGAGTGTCCTAAATGCTCAACTCCATGCAAGCAAAGTGGAAAAGGAAGACATGCAAGGAGAACTAAACACTGCCATCTCTGAGAATGAGAACCTATTGGAAACAAATGCTGCTATTTCCAAAGAACTCTCTAAGTCAAAGGAAATACTTGCTAGTTCAACAAGAGTACTATCAAGCTAGAGCAAAAGCTTGAATCTGCCAAACCAGTCAAGAATACCAATGGACTTGGTTATTCCTGTCATGAGGAAGGTGAGACCTCTGGTACAAATGTTGGAACATCAAAGAAACAACAGACATCAAAGGATAAAGGTAAGCAAAAGTTTAAACTTGTTTGTTTCAACTGTCTTAAAGAAGGACACACTGCAAATGTGTGTAGGAGTAAGGCTTACAACAATTTTCCTTATTTCCTAAATGATAAGCCTAGATCCTATAGATTTGATGGTAACTATTATGCATGCAACAAGTATGGGCATAGAGCATCTGAATGCAGGTCTGTTATGAATAACACTGGAAGATATCCTCAGAGGACCCAAGGAGTTGGTCCTGAACCTTTTGTGAACCAGAATCACAACCGATTTAATGCCTTCAATCATCAGCCAAGAAGCGATGGTTATCAAGCAGCAACCGGATGGAGAGAAAATTGTATGGTCTTTCATGGTCATGGTCACACTGCTGCAACATGCAGAAGGAAGAATGGAAACATGAACAATGGACCTTGGAGAGCACCTGGATTGATCTGCTATCACTGCAACAAACCGACTCACATTGCCAGATTTTGTAGATCAAGAAAGGACATATCTGATGATATACCAGTCACTCCGGAAGGAGACATTGATGTTGACACTGTTCAAGTAGATATGAACAAAACCTGGAAGAAGAAACCAACGGTGTTACAAGAGGAACCAGTTTCTGCATCTAGTGTGGAAATCACGGAACCTGCAAACTAAGCTTCAAAAAGCTTAGGGGGAGCAAACGGTGAAATGTTTCGAACCCTTGGTTTACACCGGTAAAAGACCTTAACTGGTATGTTATACCTATCAATTGGCAGGAGACCAGAAATGGTAAAAAGGCAAAATAGGTTATACGCCCTAATGGAGGAGCATTAATGATGGTAGGTGAAGAATATGTTTAAAAGCATTTTTCAAATCATTTCTCACTATCAGTTTTCGAGCGAAGAAAAGTTTTTCAAAGAGCAGAGCAACGAAAAGGCGATTTGAGCAGAGATTTTGAGAAATTGAGAAACCGCGAAGGACATTCAAATTTAAACTGGAAACAGTCAAGTGGAGAACACAAAGCGGTGATTCAACAACCGACGGAGTGTGAAGTGAAGGAGAATCAGCAAGCCCTAATTTCACGTGTTTCAAAAGGTATTTCTCGAGTTCTTAAGATTTCTATCATGGCTTCCGCATTTCATACCAGTTCTAGTGCATCTATCGAGCCTGCAAGTTTTATTCAATGGAAGTCCAAGTACAATGCCCTATCACAAGTTCTGGCTGGTGTGATAGTAGAAGAGGGAATTTCTAACTACATAGATTGCAAGATAGAATACCTAGGGTCTCTAGCTATCCATACCCAGTTAGGTTTATTTTGTGGAAAAGATAAGAAGATCGAACCAGAGTTTAATATTTTGGAGAAGAAAAAGCTCCACAATGTTGTTTACTTCCTGGAGGATTTCACAGAGGATCATATAAGGATCATTCTGAGTAGAGTCCATGGTGATAAGATATACCTTGAGAGAACACATGATATCACGCCGGAGGCAATTCATGCAATCACCGAATTCTACAACACAGGGGAAGTGCCAACCCTGAGGACGGTAAGCAAAATTGAAATGTCCAAGCTCACCGGTTCAGTGAGCGACTCACGAGGCATGACAGTAAATTCTATCAAGGATGATCTGGTGAAGTATGCATGCATGGTGATTGGATACCGGACATTCTCAGCCAGCAGAATTAACTCTGTATCTGCTGCAGCGGTAAATGCTGCTTACTGGATGATAAAGGAGGATGCATCATTTGATCTGTGCACCGGTATGCAGAGACAACTCCTATTGAATCTAAAGTCGATCAAACAGGATAATGCACTTAGGTTCAAGTTTGGACAACTACTGGTTGGGTTGTTCTTCTATTTCCAAGGCTACTTTCCAGGAGTAGAAGATGTCTAATGGTCTGGTGACCAACCGATGACCAAGCAAATCAAGGAAAGCATTGAAGCAATTGGAACCGACTACCCTGATATTCTGAATAAGTATTTTGATGAGTTCAAAAGGAAAATGAGCCAAAGAGTGAGGATATCAGGTGACATCGTCAAGAAATATGAAGACGATATCTGCTTCACCATCCAAGTAGATAAATGCATAATGGAGGTTATTGAGCCTAGACAAGAAGAAGTGGAGCCAATGGGCTATGAGGTAATGTACGATATGCTGGAAGGGTATGCCTCTACCCTTATTGCCTCACCACTTGATCCTAAGGCAAAGAGAATCGGCAACTACCTAGAGAGGATAGCACCGATTGAAGAACCACCAGCAATGAAAGAAAAAGAACTAGTAGTAAAGAAGGCAAAGGCAGTGCCTGCAGCATCAGCACCGGTTACTACTGCAACTCCAAAAGTGACCAAGTGGTCACCAGCTAAGAAGAAACCGGAAGCTGCACCAGCTAAAGTGTTTCAGAGAAAGAGGAAGACAAGGAATACCTCTCCAGACTCAGAAGAAACTGTGTCTGAGGAAATGCCAAAGAAAACACGTCAAGCAAAGAGGAAGACAAAGAATGAACCGGCATCATCTGCACTGGTAAATATAGATATCTCTTCCTACAAACCTTTGACACATTGTCAAAGAATAATAAATAATATTAGGAGGAAAGTGCTAAATGACTTAATTGAGTGTTTTGACGACTTTAATGATGATGAAAAAGAAGCGGTTGAAAAGGAAATAATTCAGTATTTATGTGCTAATGACCGGTCGCCCTCAGAGATTAAGTCTCAAACACTGGATTCTTTATATATGTGTTTAGACAATAGATGGTGCATTGCTATAGAAAAGGAACAGGAAATTAGGGGGAAAGTTTTTGCACAGTACTTTCCCGACCTGTCAAATTCTGAATTGTTTGATGTTATTGACCAAAATAAAGGACTCTTCTTCACTAGAAGAAGAAGACTCTGGCTATTAGAAGGTAGAGTTGATGATGTCGAAAAAGACACTCATTTGTATAAGAGAATTGATGTCTAGACTCACAAAGTGTGTCTTGCCAACCGGCAAGCTGAAAAAGAACCGGTTATATCCAAACCAGACGAAGTATTTGATGATGAAGGAAATCCAGTTGTTGAATTGATCGACACCATTGATGTCGATGCTCTAGACGTTGAGGATGTTACTCAGGAAACACCATCTGAGGCAATAGGATAGAAGCAACAGGCTAAATAGGTTGATAAGCAAGCCGAGGACAGACAGGAAGTAGCAAAGGAAGAGGCAGAGTAGAGGAAAAAGGATGAAGAAGAGAAGCGGAAAAGGGATGAAGAAGAGAAGAAGAAGAAAGATGAAGAAGAGAGAAAGAAGAAGGATGAAGAAGAGAAGAAGAAGAAGGAAGAGGAAGAAAAAGAAGAGGAAAAGAGGAGAGAAGCAAAGAAAAGGAAGAAGGAAGAGGAGGATAAGGAAGCGGAGAAGAGGAGAGAAGCAGAGAAGAAAAAAGTGGAAGAAGACAAGGCAAGAGAAGCGGAGAAGAGCACCCAGATGGAGACTCCGAAAGCAACCGAGAGTCAAGCCAAACCAGCTGATCTCTCTCGTCCTATCAATCTCCAGTCTGCGAGTGAAACGGAGCTAATGTAGAGCATCAAGGTAGCTCAAGAGCGCCTTGAAATCATTTGACGGAAGAAGGAGCAAGATGTAATTCAAGCGGTTGTGGACACGCTTACCGGTTTGATACCCGGTACAAATATTCCTAACACCAATTCATCACTAGCTAAACTCAAGCTCCTATGCACAATAGTGGATGATCAGGTGCAGAGCCTTGAAGAGGCAGCAGAGGCTATTGTCAAGAAGGAGCATCAAAAAGCTTTTAATATAGCTTTGATGAAGAAGTTGAATGAGCTCCAGACTAAACTGAAGAAAGAACAAAAGGATATGAGAGATGCTCTGGATGAGGGGAATCTACTACTCAGCAAGATCTGCCAACCCCATCTGTTCTATGATGATGTGCTAGCTCAGAAGCAAACACTTGAAACGGACTTGCAGTCCTACTTGAGCACATTCAAGCTGCCTTATGATTCCTTTACAACTTATGGGCAAACTGTTCACCGGTTTCACATCCAATTAGCAAAAATGGAGCAAGAGATCAGCACTCAGTCTAGAGATTTGCAAGAGCTACAATTGGTTCTACTCCCACAATTGCAAATTCTTCAGAAGTGTTATCTGAACCTGGATGCCTTAACAGTTACACAGGAGATGAGCACAATTGATGCCATGGAAGAACAGGTCTCCCAGATGCAGACAGAGCAAGAAGTAGCCACCTCCCTACTTGAGTCCTGGTCTTTGTCAACAAAACAATTCTTGCAGGACTTTAAATCTATTTTTGAGAAGTATCATTCCTTGTTGTCGTAAACTTTTATTATTTTAATATCAAATGAAAACAGGGTTGTTCAACTATACTTTATCATTGTTGGCAAAGGGGGAGAAGAATTCTGTTGCGAGAAGTATCTGGTAATCAAATTTTGATTATATGCTCTGTATATCTCAATGTTTATGCTCTATATGCAAAATTGCTATACATTGTATTGTCAAAGGGATAGTGTATATGCTTAGGGGGGGCAATTTTGCTAATGGCATGATTTTGTTGTAAAACACTTAGATGTCAAAATTTTATTTTCCTAAGTGTTGCCATCAATGCCAAAGGGGGAGATTGTTGGCATTTTTTATGTTTATGTTGTGATTGTCATTGATGGACACACACTTGCATTGAGATCCTCTTTATATGTATGAGTTAGAGAACAACTGGTATTTGTTCCAACCGGTATGTTGTATTATAGTCTTTAGACTATTGATGTTTTGCAGAATGTGTTTCTCGGTCTGAAGTGGCATGTTGACCTCAAGTGGTACGAGGGATTAAAGCGGCATAACACATTTCTACCAGTCTTCATTTTTTGTCAAACTGACAACCGGCATTTTGTATGAACCGGTAATACTCAGTGATGAGTTACCAACCGGCATTTTGTGATGAGTTACCATCCACTGATTGTTTGACAGTGTCGACACTTCAGCGATGCTTTTTGTGTTATGTTACCAAGTATGTCCAGGTTCATTGAACCTAGGAAATTGTAATGTAATCCTATTGGACCGACATGAAATCAATTTCCTTTATAAGGACATCATGTCTAGGGTTTTAGGTTGTTGATGTTGTTGTTGTTACGATAGTTGATATTGCGGCTAGGGTTTAAGGTGGTTGAGGAGTTGGAGAGATTATGAATGTGTAGAAGACTAAAGTAATGCTGGAGTGCATTAGGAACGAGCTACCAAGGATCTAACCAAGTAGTCTGTGCAACTAGCTAGATCAAACACTTGTTGATTACTCACATCTTTGACAAGTTTGTAGCCCTTAACCGGGTAGGCCCAAAAGCCTGTTGTAAATCCTCTAACAAGGTGGTTCACATCTGTGGATCTAAAATCCTCTAGCAAGGTAGTCTTTAATCGAACTTATCTCCGAACGAAGATTGAGATTCCTAACAGGATCTATTCTAGTAAAGAACATTGTAAGACCTTAACCGGTCTGGTTCCTATTCTGCAGATAGTTACTTGTGAGTTTCATCTCACCGTGGTTTTTCCCATTTGGGTTTCCACTTCAAAATCTCTTGTGTTATGGTGTTTGTGCTTCTGTGGGTGAATGCATTATTAGCTATTTGGTTTGCATATTTGTTAACCGGTTTGTCTATTAAACTGTTTTACCAGTTTATTGTTAGTCTTGCAAAGTGTTTAAGTGCAAAGATTTTTGGCATACTAATTCACCCCCCTCTCAGTATTCATCATCGACATGTTACCATTGCACATTTCATTGTGAACTGGTTGGTCTTTGGGCTAACTTGATCAGATTGTTATTATTTGTGGACAATATAAATAGGAGTTTGTGAATAATTTGAGAAGACAAAAGACAAAGTTCAGAGATCGAGCGAAGATGTAGAATCGACGAGATCTGGTCTGGTGGACTGAAGCCAGAAGGGTTGAGGTCCAAATTAGGGTTAAACCGACAATCTGTTACCAGAGGCCGATTTAATGTGTAGATGATATGTGGATCTTATATGTGTGTTGTAAGCATTGTTTTCATCCTGGACTGTGATCCAGCATGTGGCATATGTAATTCTTCAAGTTGTTATAAGATTTGTTCATAATGTTTACCGGTTATGTATTTTATGTTGATATCGGTTGTTCTTTCTGCTTTATTTGTGTTGTATTATTGGTTTCCAATATATCTTGCATGGTGTTTGTGTTAGGCTGTAAGGATGGGATGTCCTTGTTGGCATATGTGCAGAGTATGATGACATGATAGTTTTGTATGTTGTCATTGATGTCAATATGCTGAAGTATGAATCGGTATATTGAAGTAAGTGATTTGGCAAGTGAACCGATATGATGGTACAAGTGAAGCGGTATGATGAAGTGTGAACCGATATGATGGAATGAATCAGTATATGCAGAAAGTGAACCGATATGTGAACCGATATATAGAAAGTTTGTATTGGGGTTTCTGGTTGATGCATTCCAAGCCTTTGTGATTCGACCGATGACATCCTGTGATGAGTTAGCATTGAAATAAAGATGAGATGAAGTTGCCATGTCAGCCTTGTGCATGTGAAGAATCTTCTTAAGGATCTTGCATGAAGAAGATTGATTCTATCCACCTTGGGAATGTGCAAAATCTCAATAAATGGTGGAGAGCGTGTGATGGGTTATCAGCTTCTAGAAGCGGTGAAGAACGGATGATGGAGAACATCTTGAGATTTGTTCAAGATTGTTTTACCCCATGAAATGTGATTGAACAGTCAGGATTGGATCGACTATATTGTTAACCTAGATGCTTAGGGTTTTAGGTTTTGGCTACCGACCTAATTGTTGTCTATAAGGTCGATGATGATTCTCATTTGAGATTGTTGGCAAATGTTATGTGTGTATCCAAGTGAAGAGATACTTGATTCTTGCCAGACCAGAGAAGTGAGTAGATACCTGCAGAGTGTGATTGCAAAAGTATAAGAACTGAAGTGGATTTGCATTAGCATTGAGTGTTGTTATCAAATCAGTGTATTACCTATTGATTTCTAATCATTTCAACAGTTGGAAAATCCCTTTACCAGGTAGCTTTAGCAGGCCTTTTGTAAATTCTTTAACAGGGTGACTCAAAATTATTGAGTTCTTCAAATCCTCTTGTGAGGTAACCTTTACCAGGGTTTTAACCTTTAACCGGGTACTTAGCCATCCCTTAACCGGGTGATCCCTAGCAAGATCGGTTCCTAGCAGAACCTGTTGTAAAGTCTTTAACCAGACTAGCCTCCTAACAGAGTAAACTTCAAAAGAGTTCAAGAACAACTTGTGGGTATTCATCCCCACCGTGGTTTTTCCTAGTTGGGTTTCCACGTGAAAAATCAATGTGTTATGTGTGATGCTTTTTCATGTGATGTTTTAGTGTTTTCTGTTAAGCGGTAATGCAAGCTAATTCAGTGGTCATTATATTTCTGATGTATTACTTGTTTAAGCATATGGGTGAAGTGGAAATGAGGTATTAGGTTTTAAGCACATGGGTGAAGTGGAAATGAGATATTAGGTTTTGTGAAGATCTAAGTGTTACCAGTTTATGACTTTTACAGTCACTGTGTTTTATCGGTATTGCCTTGATTTAGATCGGTGATGTTGTTTACCAGTCAATGCAGTCTTTGTTGTTTAAGTTGTTAAAGAAGTTTTTGTCTATACTGATTCACCCCCCCCCCTCTCAGTATCTATTAAGTATTTACTGTTCATCATTATTCATTAGTCCTTCATTGGATCTTCCTACCTTGACTACATAAAACGGTATCAGAGTTGGTTTGTGAACCTACTATTGGAGGAAGACCCGGTTATGCACCGGTTGGTTGGAAAGGAAGTTGAGGCAACTTGTGGACTTGTTCAGATCACTGAACATGAGGTAGAGCAAGGTTTGCAGGTAGACCACCAATCCTAGAGCTTGAGCTTGAGGTAGTTAGTGGGTGGAGACTTGAACAGATCATCGATTGAGGCAGGCTGCAGAGTAGACAGGTAGATTGCCGAGGAGAGGCAACCGAAAGTTGTAGTCAAATCGTCGAACTCCTAAGGTAGTCATAAGTACCTACTGACAGATCTTGAAACCAAATCAAGTGATGGGACTCACTTTTTAATTAACCCTGAGAGTCCGATGCAGGAG